>NC_064822.1:123171064-123474094 GCF_024166365.1 Elephas maximus indicus
GGTGAGAAAATTCAGAAATGAATGAGAAGGAAGGAGTCTCTGGAAGTTAAGGCATAAAAGAAGAATTCATGAACTACAGAGTGAACAGCAATAAATACTGCTGCAGTGGTGTTATGGATTGAATTTCACTCCCCTCAAACATATGTTGGAATACTAATCCCTATACCTGTGGATGTAATCTAGTTTGGAAGTAGGTTTTTTCTTTGCTATGTTAATGAGGCCATATCAGTGCACGGTGTGTCTTAAACCTAATCACTTCTGAATTATAAAAAGTTGTAACACACAGAAGCAAACACAAATGAGGAGGGGGTAGATGCCATGTGAAGATCCTCAAGGAACCAGGAAATGCTGGGGCTACAAAAGCTGTTTTTTTTTTTTCTTCTCCCCTCCCTAAGAGTCAACAGAGACAGCCTTCTCCTATAGCCAGTGCCTTGAATTCGGACTTCTAGCCTCCTTGGAAACTCTACAGGGCAGTTCTACTCTGTCCTATAGGGTCGCTATGAGTCAGAATCCACTCGACAGCACTGGGTTGGGAGCCTCCTAAAGGAGTTTGGTAGCTCAGTGGTTAAGAGCTCAGGCTGCTAACCAAAAGGTCGGCAGTTCGAATTCACCAGCCGCTCACTGTAACTCTATGGGGCAGTTCTACTCTGTCCTACAGGGTTGCTACGAGCTGAAATCGACTCGTTGGCAACGGGTTTGGTTTTTGGTTTTGGTTTAGCCTCCTAAGCTGTGAGAAAATAAATTTCTGTTCTTTAAACCTACCCACTTGTGGTATTTCTGTTACAGCAGCCCTAGGAAATTAAGTAAGGACATGGAGTATGAATAAATTTTAAATTTGAACCTTAAAAGTCACAAATGACCTCTGGCGAGCATTTTCCAGATAGCACTAAAGTAGCGGCAATGAGCGCAAACCACCCAGTGTCTGAAGTGCGTCGCACTGTCACCCTTCCGTGCACCTACACATGCTCTCCTGCCCAGCCCCTCTACTGTCTAGCTGACTTTTGTAAGGCTCAGCTCCAGCCTCTTCTCCCGTGGGAGGCCTTCTCTGGCCACATCCAGAGGCTGTGTGCAGCTGCTTGGCGCTCCCATGATGCCCTGTGCTGCACCTCTATGGTGGCAAGCCACTTCAGTGGCTTTTTCAGCTGGATGGGTCTCCCACTAGAAAGCTTGAGAGAAGTAGTTTATCTTTCTTACCCCTGTGTTCCTGGGAACCAGAACAGAGCCCTGGTGGTGCAGTGGTTAAGTGCCTGGCTAACTGAAAGCAGTTCGATTTCAGGAGCTCAAACCTACCAGCCACTCCAGGGGAGAAAGATGCGGCAGTCTGCTTCCACAGAGATTAAAAAAAAAAAAAATTGCCATCAAGTCAATTCCAACTGGAAACTCTATGGAGCAGTTCTACTCTGTCCTACATGGAATCGACTTGATGACAATGGGTAAGGAAGAAAATGAGGGCGCAGTTAATAAAAAGAAAGCAATAGTATGCTCACTAACTTGAAGGAGTGATGCAGTCTAGTAGAGGGGGTGTTGTTATACAACAGCCACAACTTAGCACTTAGCAGCACATTTACAGGTAAAGGGGAAAGGCAGTGGAGAGGAAGACTCCAGATGCTGAGAAAACAAACGGAGGAAATGGGAGAGAAGGCACAAATGGGAGTAGGTGTAAACATTTTGGAAGAATTATTTCTCCATCCGAGACAAAAAGAGGAAAGGGAATGAAGTTAAAAAGGTGCCAAGGTGGATTGGAAGAGGAACTCGTGTTAGTGACTCAGTAGAGTGGGAGGGTTTGCCAACACAAAGTGGGGCAGGAATGGGATTGACAGTATGAAAAAAGACAAAAAGGTCTAGAAAGGCACTGTGGGTTCTGGTCAGAAATGAAAGGGCATACTGAAACGATATAACCTCTTCCTTTAAACATCCGATCAGTCTCATATTGTGTCCTCCTTTTGGATTTTCCCTCAAACCCGTTTCTTCCTTTCTGGTCTTATGACTCTTTCTGGTTTAGGCAATAAGTTTCCTGCCTAGCCTATTGTAATTCAGTATTTCCCCAACTGTGTTCTTCAAAATGTTAATAAGTATGCTTACCAAAAAAAAGAGAGAGAAATAAATTTCACAGTCAGATTAAGTTTAGGAAGTAACCCATACTCAGTCCATCAACTTGGAGTTTTGCCATTCATCACAGTGTATTAAAAGCTCTAGGAAACCCTACCAAGAAACCTACTTAACTCTTAACTCAGCATAGTTACAGGTTTTCTTCTCAAGTGGCACTTAATGTCTAATGAGACACAGTAAGAAAATCCTGGGTTTTCCATCTCAAGTTCCATTTAGAAATTTATGCTACATACTGCCACCATGTATATGTCAGAATAGGCTAGAATACGCTGTGGTAACAAACGTCCCTCAGATCTTATTGCCTTTACACAACAAGTGTTGATCCCTGTAGATGTGAACAATCCTACAGGGCAACTGTCCCCCATTCAGTGACTTGGCTGACTGAGGCTCCACCAACCTGTAGCGAGCGGTACCATCTGAAACATACAGCCTCCTCTATTATCATACAAGAGGAAGACAATGCTGGAAAGTCTTCCAGTGACAATTAAATAAGTCTGAAGGTTAGGCTTTACTTCTACTCATAACACATTGGCTAGAACTAATCACATGGGCTCACCTAGCTGAAAAGGGAGCAGAAAAGCCTAAGTCTCCTGTGTGCCAGGTGAAGAAGAGAATCAGAGAAGACTAAGCACTAGAAGTCTCTACCATGTACTTCTTTTTCATTCCCAAATCCGTCCCCACAATCTATCAGTTTTACATCTAGAATGTCTCCAATAGTCTCCTCTTCTTCTGTCTTCTCCTCCTATCTTCACCTTTGTGTTTATTTCCTAGACCTGCCAGTTATGTTTCCCAAACACACATCTCATTATGTCATTCCCAGCACCTGCTACTAAAAAAATCCTTTCTGGCTGCTTATTGCTTATGGTGTAAAAGTCCCGTATCATGATATACAAAGGCCTTAACAATCTGCATCCTAACCTAGCTTTCCATCTTGTCCTTGGCCGCTGTGCACTGTTTTTTTTTTAAGGTCTGACACTTCCTGGAGGAGACCACACTTTGATGACTTTAACTGCCAACGAGTCAGAAATTTCAGGACAAAAGAAAAATTAGCTTGGGGATTCTATGTCCTTCCTAGTCAAGAGCAGTGCCCCCAAAGCAGATAGCATCAGCAGTGTCTGCAGCCCTAATGTGGGTCCTTTAGGAGTTCTGCTCTATTCCCCAGAACTAGCTCCCTTGGTGAATCAATCAGGCAGGGGTCAGAGGGCTTTGGGTACAGACTGTTGGCGAGCTTCTGCAGGAAATATTCCGACAATCCTACCAGAAATGAGAGGGTGTGTGCCTCATTATTACCTTTCCTGTAGTAAATACCATGGTCCACAGTGAAATCTCCTTAGCCCTCCCTCCATGACAAATCTCACCTGGTTTTATTTGAGGAGCAAAGCCCATCCCACTTCCTCTCTGATCCTCAATCATAATATGGAGGTGTACATCCCAACAGCAGCCCAACAGTTTCCCCGATACAGAGGTATCATTCAGATATGAGTCCTTCTACCACAATGAATAAGCACAGCTCTTACAGGGAGGTTCCAGAAGCCATGCTTGGAAGACCTAATGAACAGTCAAAATTCTATTAGCATCCACTCTTTCAATAAGAAGGAAGATTCATTCCATGTCTGGTGCCAGGGGCTTCATATGTACTTACAAGTAATCACAAAAGGCTATTTTAATTCCCAGAAATAGCCACTTTCATACTGCCATGCTTTTATTCATGCTATTGCCTCCTCGAACGCTGCCTGTATCCATATTCTATTCTTCAAAGGTTAGAACAATGTCAGCTTTGCTAACCCCCCTCCCACTATCCCTCACGCCAGCATTTGCTGAGTCCCATTGCATTTGATCAATTTCTTTATCACAGTAACTCACTATATTACAGTTATACACATACTATCTCCCCCACTAACCTATAAAGTCCTTGAAGATAGGGAATACATTTTTTGCTTTTTGTTGTTTTTTTTTACCCTCAGAGCCTTATACTCAGTGGAGGTTTAATAAATATTTGTTAGCTAAGTAAAATCTGAATCAATTTAATGTTCTCCTGCCAAACTAGCCGAAATAGTCTATTTAATTTTTACTTGCCCAATATGATTTAAATATGTTATTAATAGTTGGCATTGTTGATCATGGCGACCCCATGTGTGTCAGAATATAACTGTGCAGTAGAGCTGTGCTCCATAAGGTTTTCAATGGCTGGTTTTTCAGCCATAGATTGCCAGGCCTTTCTTCCAAGACACCTCTGGGTAGACTCGAATCTCCAACCTTTCAGTTAGCAGCCGAGCACATTAATCATTTGCACCACGAGGGGTTATCATGAGTTGGAACTGACTCAACAATAAATGGTTTACTGGTTTGCTGTTGATCATAGGTTATTTTCTTTAATAAGCATAATTTTAAGAATCAACTATTTATTTTACTGACATAACACAATCAAACATGTTCTGTTTTGGTTTTGGTATCAGTATCACAATATGCTTCCCAAAGGTCGAATGCTATATAAAATAAAATGGAGATGATTCACATTTCAATTGATAAGTACCTAGAGTCAATTATATTTACTGAATAAAATAACTAAACTATTTTTTTCCTAACAAGCTGCAAATTAATTTTACAGATGAGGTAAATCACAGCTTTGAAACGTGATAAAAAGGAAAGGATATGGATTTAAGTTCAAACACTAAGAAAGAGTATGGTTTCTTGCCAAAAGGCTAGTCTAGCACTGTTTTAAATAGATGCTACTTAACCCTAGACAGAAACAGATGCTCAAGCATGTCTGCTATGAACAAAGGCACTGAAAAGTAAAGTAAATCAATTCTATAGATGAGTCAAAGGGGATCAAGAAGCACATTAAGGAGGAAACTGATGTAGGCAGAGTCCCAAACACTTGTCCTTAGCCACTTACCCCTAGAGACCTTCCAGAAGCTAGTCATGCTAGGTAGATGTTGGTCACTTATTTGAAATGAACCCACCACTAGTTATCTTCCACTTTAGAAACATTTAGCAGTTAAGTTCAAATCACAAAGACCCAATACCAATTAACATTAGAACGATTCTTAACATTGTGAAATGACATCCCACACTGACATACTTTAAGTAGCAAGCTTCTCGGTGCTTTTTAAATATAATTGATTTACGTGAACTTCAAAACTAAATTTCAAGTAAGACACTGTGTCCTTCATTCTTCGGTCAGAGATGCTGAGAACAGCACCGTGATACAGTGACTGCAGGGTCACATATAAGTACAAGGTATTGATTAAAATTACATCAAGTTCAGCTTCTTTCCACAACAATTTAACTGCCAACATTTTGCTCTGCACCAAATCACAGCACAATCCCAAGAGCCATGGAGATGTCCTCAGGTCACCCACCTACAGATAATTTGGGACTTAGAGGATGGGCTGAATTCATAATGAATTCTGATCTTCATTCCTCTTTTCAAGAAGGATTAGTAAGAGGTTCCTGCCAGTTTCACATTTTTTTTTCAATTTTTAGTGCAGAGACCATACTCAGACATATATATTTTACAAATTAAAATTTTATTATAGCAGAATCATTTCTAAAAAAAAGACGAAGACATTCCAGATTGGAACCAACGGCTTGCCATCACTACCATAATTTTACCTGATTCACTGCTAAAATTTTGAAACATTATCTCCTTCTGGATAAATACCTAAAATCATGATTTTTCTGGACAATATAGTAACTGCATTATTACTTTAGAAGAATTAACCAAAAACCTTAAAATTATAGTTTAAGCCAGGATGGGCTGTTTATATTTCCTTGATTTATTCCAGGAAATACAACAATGGTATAATCTGTTTGATACTCGTTCCCTGGATGCTGCAATTTAGGTGGGGGAAGGAGGACTGTCGCCCAGGGAAGTGGATTAGCTATGATTACATGATACTTGGTTTACCAGGCTGTTAAGATTTAGAAACATGTATCATTAAATCAAGTGTAATTAGAGTCTCATTTTACTTCCACCATTTGTCAAAACGCATATTCAGGCAACATTCCCATCAGAGATTTTTTTAAGACAAAGCAAATAACTGGTATCTGTCCTCTAACCTGAACTGTATGTAAGTATCCTATTTTTTTAAAAAGTCAGTAGAAATTACTAATCAGTGCACAATTTTTGTAATGATACATACGCCCACAACACCTTTTAGCTGGAAGGGCCCAGTTAATGGCCTAGCTTTATAAACAAGCAAACTGAGGATGAAAAAAGTGAACCAGCTTTGCTGAAGCCACAGGCTGGTTACAGAAGAGCCAGGACTACCTCCAACTGCCTCTCCGCAGTACTGATCTCCTGGCATCACTGACAGGCCTCCTGTCATACTCTGAAAAGGATTTACTCTTCCCGTGAAATTATCTTCCCAAAAGGCATGTAAGCTTCTTAAGGCTAAAACCTCTGGATCTTTTGTCTCTTAATACATGTGACATATACAGTAAATGCATAATATACAAAGAAAATCAATGCAATACTACTCGTCCAGTACTAAATACCACCACCTGTCTGTCAGTTTTGTCAGTTTGTTGTACTACTATGGTGGCTAGCGCGTTGCTACCATGCTGAAGGCTTCCCAGTCACGTAGAGTTGATTCTGACTCGTGGTGACCCCACGTGTGTCAGAGTAGGGCTGTGCGCCACAGGATTTTCCTTGGTTGATTTTTCAGAAATAAGATTGCCAAGCCTTTCCTCTGAGGCACCTCGGGGTAGATTCGAATCTTTTGGTTAGCAGCCAGAAGTATAAACCCTTTACATCATCCGGGGACTCCTGCTGGAAGCTATGCCACTAGTATGTCAAAAACCAGCAGGATCACCCATGGTGGACAATTTCCAACAGAGCTTCTTAGGCTAAAAGGAAGAAAGGCCTGGTGATTCACTTCTGAAAACTAACAATGAAAGCCCTATGGATCACAACAGACTACTGTCTAATATCATGCATCATTAAATCAAGTATAATTAGAGGACACTCAAAATATACTGTGGCTGTGAAAATGGACTTGAGCATACCAACGATCATGAAGATGGCACAGAACCTGGCAACGTTTTGTCCTAGTGTGCGTGGGGTCACCGTGAATCATAGCTAGCTCACTGGCAACTAACAACAACAATACTAAATAACTCCAGAATTACCATAAACGTAAAGTGTTCAAAGATTGTACTGCAGCACTAAACCTGGAAAAATCTGGTCCCTATCATTTTTTATCATTATCTGTCAAGGGTGGATAATGCCACCCTCCCTCAACTGCCTAATACACTTAAACATACATGACACACAAGTCCTTAGGAGAAGACAAAGTACTCTACACCTGGAAGCCAACAGGGTGTGCAGAAAAGTGTACTTTAGAATGAGTATATTCCTGTTGGAAGTGGAAGAACTACAATCCACCATGACTTTTTAAGTGATCTAAGCTTTTTCATCTGTAAAATACAGTTCAAAAAATAAGGCAGGAAGTTATGCTGACTCTTAATACCATATTCTATAACCAAAAAAAAAAAAAAACCCCAGTGCTGTTGAGTCAATTCCAACTCATAGCAACCCTACAGGACAGAGTAGAACTGCCCCATAGAGTTTCCGAGGAGGCTGGCGGATTCGAACTGCCAACCCTTTGGTTAGCAGCTGTAGCACTTAACCACTATGCCACCAGGGTTTCCTATTCTATAACAGCAGTTCTCAAAGTGTAGTCTGGGAAACCCTGGGGTTCTCCAAAAACCTTTTCATCAAGATCTCCACGAGGTCAAAACTACTTTCACCATAATGCTAAGATATTATCTTCCTTTTTCACTCTTTCTCTCATGAGTATCAAGTGGAGTTTACTTGTGAGTGGAGATGTCAGAACAGATTAAATGGAGAAGCAAATAAAGAATCCATTTATCTTTTATTAAATCAGATGATAAGAGATTTGCAAGTGTGTATAATGCCATTCTTTTCACTAAATAGATTTTTGTTTTTTAAATACTATCTTTCATTAAAAATGTTTATATCCCAAAAGTTTTTTTAAAAGAATTTATAAATATTTTAAAATTTCTCAGCTTTAATTTCTAATACAGTAACTATCATTAGATATAAACCACAATAACAAAAGCTCTTCAGGGTCAGTTTGAAAACCAATACTAACATAGGTATAGAAGTTAATTATTAAAATTAATTTCACTCCAGAATTTCTTTGTTCTAGTTGTACATGTAAGTGATTTTAAAAAAGAATAGCTTGGCTCGAGTTTGGACAGAAACAGAAATGGGACAATTATCTCAGATGACTTTGAGCTTTTGTATCAAAAGCAAACTGCAGGCTTCGGTATGAATAATCCAATCAGTAGATGGACTAAATCATAGATTGTCCTATTTCAATAATGTTTTAGCTTGTGCACAGAGAAAGGATTCATGAGCAGACAATTTATGAATATACAGGAAAAAAAGATGGAGAAAGTGAGGCAGAGAAAAAGCGGAATTGGTGACAAGGTAGAGAAAAGATCTGATAAAAGTTCAAAACAGCAATGGGTTTCTGAACTCACTAACCATACACAGATACACCTTTCACTCACATATATCAAAAAATCTACTTTCATCCACCACTAAATAAAAGACAAGAACCACAAGATCTTATCAATTGATGCAGAAATGACGTTTGACAAAGTCCAACACCCATCCATGATAAAAAAAAAAAAAAAAGCTCTCAGCAAAACAGGAACAGAAGGGAAATTCCTCAACATAATAAAAGGCACTTATACAAAGCCAACAGCCAACATCATCCTAAATGGACAGAGTCTGAAAGCATTCCCCTTGAGATCTGGAACCAGACAACAAAAACCCACTGCTATCAAGGATGCCCTTTATCACCACACTTATTCAACATTGTGCTGGAGGTCCTACCAGAGCAATTAGGCTAGAAAAAGAAATAAAGCACATCCAAATTGGTAAGCAAGAAGTAAAAGTACCTCTATTTGCAGGTGATATGATCTTAAACACAGGAATCCCTAAAGAATCCTCAAAAAAACTAGGGGAGCTAATAGAAGACTTCAGCAGAGTATCAGGATACAAGATAAACATATAAAAATCAGTTGGATTCCTCTACACCAACAAAGACCACACTGAAGAGGAAATCACCAAATCAATATCATTTACAATAGCCCCCAAGAAGATGAAATACTTAGGAATAAATCTAACCAGAGATGTAAAAGACCTTTACAAAGAAGATGACAAGACACTACTGCAAGAAACCAAAACAGAACTACATAAGTGGAAAAACATACCTTGCTCATGGATAGAAAGACTTAACATTGTAAAAATATCTATTCTACCCAAAGCGATCTATAGATACAATGCACTTCCGATCCAAATTCCAATGGCATTTTTTAACGAGATGGAGAAAGAAATCACCAACTTCATATGGAAAGAGAAGAGGCCAGGGATAAATAAAGCATTACTGAAAAAGAAGAACAAAGTGGGAGACCTCACACTACCTGATTTTAGAACCTACTTTTTTTTTTTTATATACTGCTACAGTAGACAAGACAGCCTGATACATAAACCAAAGGAACAGAATTGAGAATCCAGGCATAAATTCATCCACTTATGAGCGGCTGATATTTGACAAAGGCCCAAAGTCCATTAATCGGGGAAAAGACAGTCTCTTTAACAAATGGTGCTGGCATAACTGGACATCCATCTGCAAAAAGATGAAACAAGACCCATACCTCACATCATGCACAAAAACTAACTCAAAATGGATCAAAGACCTAAATATAAAATCTAAAATGATACATAGATCATGGAAGAAAAAATAGGGACAATGCTACGAGCCCTAATACATGATATAAACAGTACACAAAAAAACATTACTAACAATGCACAAACACCAAAAGAGCAACTACTAACTGGGAGATCCTAAAAATCAAAAAGATGTGCTCATCCAGAGATTTCACCAAAAGAGTAAAGACATCCTACAGACTGGGAAAAAATTTTTGGCTACAATAAATCTGATTAGCATCTAATCTCTAAAATCTACAAGATACTGCAAAACTTCAACAACAAAAAGACAAATAAATTAAAAAACGGGCAAAGGATATGAACAGGCACTTCACCAAAGGAGACATTCAGCTGGTGTCATGGATTGAATTGTGTCCCCCAAAAATATCTGTCAATTTAGTTGGGCCATGAGTCCCAGTATTATGTGATTGTCCATCATTTTATGTGATTTCCCTATGTGTTGTAAATCCTATCACTATGATAAAATGAGATGGATTACTGGCAGTTATATTGATGAGATATACAAGATGAGATAGTGTCTTATGCCAATCTCTTTGAGATATAAAAGAGAGAAATAGGCAGAGAGACAAGGAGACCTCATACCACCCAAAAAGCAGTGTTGGAAGCAGAGTCTGTCCTTTGGACCTGAGGCTCCTGCACTGAGATGCTCCCAGACCAAGGGAAGACTGACGACAAAGACCTTCCTCCAGAGCTGACAGAGAAAGCATTCCCCTGGAACTGTTGCCCTGAATTTGAGCTTGTAGTGTACTAGACTGTGAGAGAATAAATTTCTCTCTGTTAAAGCCATCCACTTGTGGTATTTCTGTTATAGCAACAGTAGATGACCAAAACAGGTGGCTAAGAGATACATGAGGAAACGCTCACAATCATTAGCCATTAGAGAACTGCAAATCAAAACGCTAATGAGATACCATCTCACCCCAACAAGAGTAGCATTAATCCAAGAAACACAAAATACTAAATGTTGGAGAGGTTGTGGAGAGACTGGAACACTTACACACTGCTGGTGGGAATGTAAAATGGTACAACCACTTTGGAAATCAATTTGGCACTTCCTTAAAGAGCTAGAAATACAACTACCATACAACCCAGCAATCCTACTCCTTGGAATGTATCCTAGAGAAATAAGAGCCCTCACACAAATAGATAAATGCATACCCATGTTCACTGCAGCACTGGTTACAATAACAAAAAGATGGAAACAACCTAGGAGCCCATCAAGGGATGAATGGCTAAACAAATTATGGTACATTCACACATGGAACACTGGGCAACGATAAAGAATGATGATGAAATCGTGAAACATAACATGGAGGAATCGGAAGGCATCATGCTGAGTGAAATTAGTCACGAAAGGACAAATATTATATGAGACCACTACTATAAGAACTCAAGAAAAGATTTAAACACAGAAGAAAACATTCTTTGATGGTTATGAGGCTGGGGAGGGAAAGAGAGGGGTATTCACTAACTAGACCCCCAAAACCCGACAGTAGACAAGAATTATTTTAGATGAAGGGAAGGACAACACACAATACAGGGGAAGTCAGCACAACTGGGCTAAACCAAAAGCTAAGTTTCCTGAATATAACCAAACACTTTGAGGGACAGAGCAGCAGGGGTGGGGATCTGGGGACCATGGTTTCAGGGGACATCTAGGTCAGCTGATTAAGAAAATGTTCTGCATTCCACTTTGGTGAGTGGCATTTGGGGTCTTAAAAGCTAACAAGCGGCCATTTAAGATGCATCAATTGGTCCCAACCCACCTGAAGCAAAGGAGAATGAAGAACACAAAAGACAAGGAAAATATGAGCCCAAGAGACAGAAAGGGCCACATAAACCAGAGAATCCATCAGCCTGAGACCAGAAGAACTAGATGGAGCCCTGCTACTACCAATGACTGCCCTGACAGGGAACACAACAGAGAGTCCCTGACAGAGCAAGAGAAAAGTGGGGTGCAAAACTCAAATTCTAGTAAAAAGACCAGACTTAATGGTCTGACTGTGGCTGGAGGGGCCCCAGAAGACATGGTCCCTGGGCTCTCTTGTTAGCGCAAAACTAAAGCCATTCCGGAAGCCAACTCTTCAGACAAAGATTAGACTGGACTATATGACATACAATGATACTGGTGAGGAGTGTGCTCCTTAGCTCAAGGAGACACATAAGACTAAGTGAACAGCTCCTGTCTGGAGGAGAGATGAGATGGCAGAGGGGGACAGGAGCTGGTTGAATGCATATGGGAAATATACGGTGGTGAGGAGGAGTGTGCTGTCACATCATAGGTAGAGCAACCAGGGTCACATAACAATGTGTGTACAAGTTTTTGTACGGGAAACTGACGTGAATGGTAAGCTTTCACTTAAAGCACAATTTAAAAAAAAAATCTACTTTTTCCAGTAGCAGCCGTTCTTACCTACTTATCTCCAGCTAAAGAGTTGGAAAGCTGGATATGTTTTTTCTCCTCCCTGCCCACCCCCAGCAGCCCAGGTGCAGAGCATATCACGCAATGTCTCCAGCAAGCACTTACTGAGCAGATGGATGTCTGCAATTCGTAAGTGCTGTAATAGCTGCTGGGACCCCAGGAGTTGAACATATAATGTGAAATCAGCCTGCGGAACAAAGGAGATATTGCCTTCATTTGAAATTAAAAGAGCTATATTGATTATATGCCCACTATTTCAGGTCCATATAGTTAAGCAGCAGTGTATGTAACTCTATACTGGAGGAATTTAAATGTATATGATCATGCCCACACTCTCAAGATTATTCATTAAAAACTAAAACAATTTAAAAAAAACAAGAGATAATCATTAAGAGTAGGGTCTTACTCACTGTGCTAGAGCTGAGCATCTTCAGGCCAGCACTTACTGGTGGAGTGGGGTGCCTCTGGGCACTTCTCAGCAGAGCTAGAAGAGCTTTGTAACACTTGTCTGGGCAGGGCAGAGGCCTAGGGGCCAGAGAGAGGTGTGCCTGTGAGCGCCGCTGAGAGACGGCTATATGCCCTTTTCAAAGAACTGTATCCTGAGTGTTCCAGATCCTAAATTGTAGCCTGTTACTTCCCTAATAAACCCCATAATCATGGGGAAAAAAGAATAGGATCTTAAACTGGCCCTTAAGGAATATTTTCCTGAAGTTCTATATTTAAACCTAGATGTCAAAAAGAAGCAATAGTTTCTCAAATCAGTATACCTAGTTTACCAAGACATTATTTTGGTATTTTAAAATAAAGTACATAACTGACATCTCTCAAAACAATTTTCAATCTAAACATTGATGATTTCTAAGTATTAAATAATCCCAGGAGAAATACTGGTAAACTCCCATTTGAATTATTTTTCCCAGGTAAACGTCACTTTTCAAATTATAAATTACAAAAATTTATCTACAAGAATATTCATCACAGAACTGTTATTTAATAATAAAAAATTGGTTACCACCTAAAAAAAATAATATGGTACAACCATAATTGAAACACAATACACCCATTAAAAATGACATAGTAAAATATTTAATTATATGGAAAGATAGTTACTCTACTTGAAGTAAAAAAACTACTAATCGATATGTAGAATGATTCCATTTTGTAAATAAATGCATATGCACTTAGAAATAGACACAAATTGTTGACACAGCTAATTATGGGTTGTAGAATTTATGAATTGTTTTTATGTTCTTCATAGTACTTCTATGAATTTTTGAAAGTACCTGCAATGAACACATATCATTTCTGTAAAAACAGACAAAAAGTACATTATTTTTTTTTTTTTTTAAATTATGGCCTATGATCTAAAGTCCTAACTAATCAAAGCCTCCTCCACTTCAACAGGTTAGTAGATACCTAAAAATGTTTTAAAATAATTCTCACCCAGTCTGTGGATGACAGAATTTTTTACAAGATAAACTTTTGCCCAAGGGTCAAACTCTGCTAGAAAAAATAATATTCTCAGCATGAGTTTAATTAAACGTGCAGCTGACAAGCACCAGGCCTCTCGGGCAACTTGCAGCACTTTGGAAGGCAAGAAAAGAAAACTATTTAAACACAAGTTTTCAATAAAGCAAAGGACATTGGGGAATTTAAGGTAATGTGCTCAAGGAAGGCAGTCACATTAGATTCCAGAACAAAATGATCCTGACATTAATCTGAGCACAGCTGGCTGAAAATTCAGGGGTGGTACAAAAGGCACACCTTTTGACAGTCTCCCAACTTATGGTCCAAGCTCCTTATGGATCTGGGAAGGTAGTAATGGAAGACCTAAGCTATTTTAAATATTGAACGAAAAAAAAGCTAACGTTAAGCAGATTGTGTGCAATAAGACTGCACGTGTTAACTGAAAGATTAAATCTTTGCTTTTGGCTGAAATGTTATCAGTTCAATGCAATTATCACCAAGCTCTCTGAACTGACTAGAAGATATGATGCGTCTGATTTTTTTTTTTAATGGGGAAACTTAATACTTATTTTCAGCATCCATCTATGTACTACAGTGTCTTACATGTTGCTATGATGCTGAAAACTATGCCACCAGTATTTCAAATGCCAGCAAGGTCACCCACAATGGACAGGTTTCAGCAGTTTCAAGACTAAAACAGACTAGGAAGAAAGGCTTAGCACTCTATTTCTGAAAATTAGCCAGTGGAAGCCCTAAGGATCATAACAGAATATTGTCCGATATAGTGCTTGATACAGAGTCCAGTATAGCCTTCTATGGAGCAGTTCTACTCTGTACACATGAGGTCACCATGTGTTATAATCAATTCATCAGCAACCTAACAACAACGATAGTGCTGGAAGATGAGTTGGAAGGCACTAAAAACACACAGTGGCCACAACAATGGACTCAAGCATACCAAAGATCTTGAAGATGGCACTGGACTGGACAACGTTTTATTCTGTTGTTCATAGGATCTCCGTGAGTCATACCCAGTTCCACAGCAATTAACAACAATAGTTGTTCAATATACAGCTTGCTGAACAAAAATTTTCACAAGGAATATGTTCAAAAAATAAATAAGTAAATGAAAGAGTCCATGACAGTGAAAGGGTTGGGAGCCAGGACTTCAGGGGTCTTGGTCATCTAGTGCTGCTATAACAGAAATACCACAAGTGGATGGCTTTAACAAAGAGAAATTTATTTCCTCACAGTAAAGTAGGCTAAAAGTCCAAATTCAGGGCATCACCTCCAGGGGAAGGCTTTCTCTCTCTATGGGCCTTCTCATCAATCTTCCCCTGGACTAGGAGCTTCTCTGCGCAGGGACCCTGGGTCCAAAGGACACGCTCTGCTCCCAGCACTGCTTTCTTGGTGGTATGAGGTCCCCCCTCTCTGCTTGCTTCCTTTTCCCTTTTATCTCTTGAGAGATAAAAGGTGGTGCAGGCCATACCCCAGAGAAACTCCTTTTACATTGGATCAGGGCTGGGACCTGGGTAAGGGTGTTACAACCCCACCCTAATCCTATTTAACACAAAATTACAGTCACAAAATGGAGGACAACCACATAATACTGGAAATCATGGCCTAACCAAGTTGACACAAACTTGGAAGAGGCATAATTCAGTCCATGACATCAGGCAATCCACAGCACAAGCCCTGGTAGAGCCCAGAACCTGAGGGTCTAGAGAAAGGGCTTCAGGTGGGATGCAAAGTGGGAAGGGGCAGGTGCCAGATGGCCTGTCAGCACTGAACTGATGACCTAGGCCAGGAGAGAAGAGATGAGGCACGGCTTTAAGTATGGGCCTATGTGATTTTCATTTAAACACCAGGATTTTTTTTAACAAACACCAGCTGTGAGAGTCCCTGTTGGCAAGTCTTCTCTTCCCATTTGCTGCTGCTGCACCAAATCACCAGCACAGCTCTGGATACCTGGCTCTAACAACAGGGCAACATGGCCTTCAGTGGCCTCACCCTGGGGGGCTAGTCTGATTACTAATAATCGCAGAGAGGGATGGCCAAAGAAACATCTAATCTGGCTCTTCGGCTCTACTTTAAACCCAGCCTATGGAGGAAATGCTGTCCTAAAAAGGCTGATAAGATCGTTCTGCTGTCCCCAGCCATATATTTAAGATTTCATCCTCATAAGCTATTTGTAACAAAATATTCTAGTTATTTCCTCTTTTATGTTAAAAACCTTTAACAGTTCTTTCTATAGTAATACCAGTTTGATGCCCCTCTCTCTCCCAACCCCCTATTATGGGCTATTCCTATTCACTGTACATTAACATTTGCTTCCTGCTAAACTTTTACTGTCCATCTTATATTTTTGCCAGCTATGTGTTCTAAACATAATGTCAAAGTTCACCCTTTCAAAAGAGCACATGAAGGCTATTAGTATACCACAGCAGATCACTTAAATACAGTCATGCCTTGCTTAACCTCCAAGATATGTGATTTGGACATTGTGCGAACACCATATTATTTTCTTATGGCAACTCTGAGATAATGGAAGCGTTCCTTACCAAGGGACAGGGAGGGCCTGTTCTGCTCGCTGCTGTCTGGGTCCAGGTCAGTGGCTGCGTCTCAGGGGGAAACGAGAGCATGGGCGAGGGTGGATCCTGGGTGCTGGGCCCTTAGGCGAGGCGCTGGGGCACTCAGGAAGGCATTAGGCACTTTGGAGCCCCAGACAGACCTGCAGTTCGTTGAAAATGAGGTCTAGGGGTGTGGGGCAAGCCCAGGATAGGTTCCGCAAGCATGAGCTGGTCCGAGGCGCAAAGGAGGCAGCTCCCTCCTGGCTATGTCTGGTTATGTCTACTACATTCCATTCTCTGATTGGGATTTCTGAATTCATGGGACCACGGAAGTACATGCAGTCGGACACTGCCCGAATGGATGTTGTACGGCACATGACTATACAGTAATTCAATAGTCCACAGTATTTTTATTTATAAGATCAATTTATCATTTGAGATTTTTTTCCTTCCTACACTATTACATGAAAAAGGTCATAATGGTAAAGAGGCACTATCTTCTAGTAGCTTAAATGTTTACTTGTTAACTCCCTGCAAGCACAGTAGAGTACACAAACCACTTTGACCATCTCAACTTGGCAAATAAATGATTTTCCCATCCACCCTCAGCCTTGTGATGATCAATTAATTATACTGCCCATCCACCATGGCCCCATTAGGCCTGACTTGTGCAAGTCATCAATACAAGCACTCCCAGATGCCCAGGACCCACAGAGGAGTACTACACTGAGTTGCTAGCCTTGCATTGACCCCAAAGTTCACTATCTTGAAAAATTCCCATTAAAATTTGATTCTGCTTAAGTTAGAACTCAGGTAATATCTCAAGTAAATTTTAAATGGGATTTTATAATTAAACCTGTCTCAAGACTTGAGCTCCATTATTCAGAATTCCTAAGTGCATTTCCTCACTTCTAAGAAGCTATTGATGTTAAACACATGATACATTTAAACACTTTGGAAAAAAGAAACACCATTACAGAAAATGTACTGATTGGTCTTAAGACATACTGGGTTTCCAAAAACATTAAAATATGAAGGGGAAAAAAAGTACTTTGGAGTCAAGAAAGTACGGTAATTTAAACAAGGTCTGAACTGTTATACTTAGGCAATGCACATGTGCTAAGGAAGTTAAACATAATTCAGAAAGGGAACTAACATACTTAACTATTTTAAAGTTCTTTGAAAAACATCCATTTATACAAAACCAGTGTCCTAATAAGCCTTTATCCAATAACTAGAGATTCAGCCTTCTCAGTTTCCTTTGAGTAAGAAAATACATTAAACTCTCTTATGTGACATTTTGTTTACAGGGATACGATGTCTTTTTAAATTAATGAATAATGAGGTTCAGCAGTTCAGTGAAGGTCACCAGGATCATGGGACAACATGACATTTTAAGTTCTCTCTAGGCCTCACTGTCGCCTTTTATTAAATGTGGGTTACAGATACATATGTTTAAGTGCATATGAGCAAAAAAAAAGAAAAAAACACCCCACTGCCGTCAATTCCAACTCATAGCAACCCTAGAGGACAGAGAAGAACTGCCCCATAGAGTTTCCAAGGAGCACCTGGTGGATATGAACTGTCAACCTTTTGGTCAGCAGCCGTAGCACTTAACCTGTATACCACCAGGGTTTCCTAAGCCTCCAAGTGGACAGTACCTCCTTCAGAAGAAAAGCAGCACCATATCTTTATTCATCATAACTACCCTTCACAGGTAACACATCCTACATTCTTTATTAAACCGAGGGCTCCTCCAATACCATTCACCTGAATGTCTGCAATCTGAGAAGAGCTAGTCAAGTTTTAAACAAACCACACACTGATTTAACTCAACAGGAACACAGCAAGCAAGATATGTGCCATCTATTTCTACTTTTCAACTTGACCCCATCTAAAGCTTTCAACTGAGGACACTGGTGGGTCTGTGGTAGGATTCTCATCTTCCATGCGGGAGACCCAAGTTTAATTTCCAGCCAATGCACCTCAAGTGCAGCCACCATCTATGTCACTGGAGGTTTGCACGTTGCTATGGTGCTGAACAGGTTTCAGCGGAGCTTCCAGACTAGCACAGACTGGGAAGAAAGGCCTGGCAATCTACTTTTGAAAAATTAGCCAATGAAAACTCCGTGGAACACAATGGTCTGATCCTATTGTGCATGAGGTCACCATGAGTCAAGAGCTGACTTGATGGCAGCTAACAACAACATGAAGGTCTCAGGACTTTCGGAACAGAAAACTTGGCAGCTAATGAAAAGGCTGGCTGGAAAGAACTGAGTTTGCTCTCTCAGTGACTTAAAGGCTCCAAATCCTGAGATTCCCAATTTCCCAGAAGCATCAAAACACTAAAAGCAAAGAAAAATCCTCAGTGCTGGTCCCTTCTAACTTTAATAGTCCATGCTTTCATTTTAATTAATTGAATTAAATTTCCAATTAAAATAATTTAATTTCAAAAAAGAACACAAAAGGGAGGAAGACTATGCTATAAAATTATCTTGAGGACAAGACTTTGTCTTATTATGAACCCAGGATGGGGCCAAAGCTCCACACAAAGTGGGAATATAATGATGACTTCATTGATTGAATGAGGAAATAACAGAAGCAGATGTCTATTTCCTGAAAGAAGATGGCATAAATTCAAGGGAGAAAATTATCAATCATTTGTTCAAATTACGCAAATCAGGGAAAATTATAATGGCACTTGATTTTTTTTTTTAATTTCTATCAAACACAGGATTAAATGACATCTTCTAAAAATAATTTGCCTCGAACAATAACATATTTTTAGAAAACAATTCCAATATGAAATTTTAAGTTACCAATCGGTATTACTGTAACCATTATTGGAAACCCTGGTGGCGCAGTGGTTAAGAGCTACAGCTACTAACCAAAAGGTTGGCAGTTCGAATCCACCAGATACTCCTTGGAAACTCTGTGGGGGCAGTTCTACTCTGTCCTATAGGGTTGCTAAGAGTCAGAATTGACTAGAAGGCAATGGGCTTTGGTAACCATTATTAGAGCATGGAGAGCAGTGATAATTTCCAAGATGATGCCTTTCTAAACTGGAGCAGAAACACAAGGTAAACACATCCTCTAAGAAGCCTTAAATCTTGTCTGAGGCACACACTAAGCCTTGAAGGAAAATGCTCCATTTCCCTAAGAAAAGGGACAACCCAGGAGTTCCACCCTAGATACAATGTCATTATAATGTTAAATCTGAAAATGGAGAAAGCTTAGCCCACTGTTTTTAAAATGGGAAATTAATACTGACTGCAGGTTACCAGAAAGATGGTGAAGTATCTTAGGCTACCTTGGACTTTTGACTTATCTGTAAATACATGCTTTGTACAGCGCTGTTAAATGAGATTCCCACCCTTTCTTTTCATCCTTACACAACAAGAAGTAGAGAACCTCAAGGTTCTTCAGTTGTTAAACAGGAAGTTCCCAGGCGGGAGTTCTGCAAAGAGGCGCCGGTAAGAGGGACGGGCATGCTAGGGGAGGTTACCAGAAAACCAAACCAGAGGGGATTTCTTAAGCTTTGGGGAAAGAGGGAAAATAATGGTTTTTTTGTCAACACCACTGCATATCTAACTAATGCTATTTATTGGTAATTGTTACTCAGTGCCAAAGACTGCGAAGACAGAACAGCCTCCAGTCAAATGATTCCGTAACAAATCAAAATACTTGTAGGCTGTTTGCTGGATTGAAATAGGGTTATTTCATCAAAAATCTCACAAGCTGAGACACAAAGAAGGGATGCAATATGCATTTAACAGAAACTCTAAAAGTAGCATTTTTTGTACCCATGCCCGGGGTATACCTTTTATAAGAAAGGTACTGGGGGAGACTAAAAAGGAAAAAATTTTATGGTTTCCTTATAACTATAACCTACATAAAATTATTCTGTATGTATTATTCTTTCATACAAGCAAAGAAATATTGATGAAAACTTGAATATGATGCTTTAATAGAGTATTGTTGCCCAAGACGCTGGTGCATTCTCTGGCATGTTCTACTCTTGTAGTTTCAAGCACAAACTTCGTATCATCTGCATCCCTAAGTCAAGCTTCTCATTAATGGGAGAAATGAGAAGAAAAGTTGAAATAGCCTCCTAACCCCTAAAAAATAAACGAATCTCCAGGCCTCTCCAGCACATGCGACAACTTGGGTACAATTTAAACTGTGGAGAGAGAAAGGAAGCAGCTGCCCGGTGGTGTTTCTGTCAGACTCCGTTGCTTCCCATGGGCTCTCTCTAAGCAGACCTAAAAGGCTAAGTCAGTGATTTCAAAGACAATTTTGAAAATAAAAGTTGCTAGCGCACGTTTTTTGAAAGATTTTTGCTCAAGTGGATGTTATCTGTAATTGCAATGCTTTACAACACAGCAAATAACCCTTAATCAAGTGGCCAAACTTTTCAGCCATACTAGAAAGCTTTTTGAGGAACCAGGAAATTCTATCCAGCACAATGCCAAATGAGGAGCTTGATAAATATCGAACAAATGAATGAACAAATGTCTTGAGTTTCTGAATCGCAAGGTTTTATAGGGATTACTTAAACTAAGTCTCTAGTTTTATAACCTATAGAGTATCTCTTCTTCAAAGGGATTAATAGCGAATGGGAAAAAATGTTGTTGTTAGGCGCCGTCGAGTCAGTGCCAACTCATAGCAACCCCATGCACAACAGTATGAAACATTGCCCCGTCCTGCCACCAACCTCACAGTCATTGCTATGCTTGAGCCCATCGTCATAGCCACTGTGTTAATCCATCTCAGTGAGGGCTTCCTCTCTTTCGCTGACCCGCTACCAAGCAAGATGTCCTTTTCCAGGGACTAGTCTCTCCTGACAATGTGTTCAAAGTAAGTGAGACGAAATCTCGCCATCCTCGCGTCCAAGAAGCACTCTGGCTGTACTTCTTCCAAGGCAGATTTGTTCGTTCTTCTGGCAGTCCGTGGTATATTCAATATGCTTCCTCAATACCATAATTCAAAGGTATCAATTCTTCTTTGGTCTTCCTCATTCATTGTCCAGCTTTCACATGCATGTGAGATGTCTGAGAATACCATGGCTTGGGTCAGGTGCATCTTAGTTCTCAAAGTGATATCTTTGCTTTTAAATGGCAAAAATAGACCCCAAGAAAGCCAATACTAGAATTCAACTGTCCTCTCTCCAACCCCTCAATCAATCATCAAAAAAAAAAACCAAACCCATTGTCGCTCAGTCGATTACGACTCATAGCGACCCTATAGGACAAAAGCAGAGCTGCCCCATAGTTTCCAAGGAGCGCCAGGTGGATTCGAACTGCCGACGTTTTGGTTATTAGCGGCTGTAGTCCTTAACCACTAGCACCAGGGTTTCACAATCAATCACCAAGGGGTGCCAAATCTCCTCAAGGCATGTGACTCACATTCTAGAGAGGTAAACAAACCACTTCTCATTCAGCCTCCACTCACTAGCACCACTTTCTGACCAACCTTCCTACCTACTCCACCCCTCTCAGGTACCTTCTTCAACAACAGAAGATAACTTTCTCCTTCCACTATAAACAGCCCTTAGCAAGGGAATTGGTGGCGCAGTGGTTAAGAGCTCAGGCTGCTAACCAAAAGGTCAGCAGTTGGAATCCACCAGCCACTCCCTGGAAACCCTATGGGGCAGTTCTACTGTGTCCTATCAACTCGGACAGGGTCAATTTTGAAAGGTCTGCTCAAAACAGTCCTGGGGCCAAAGCCCTCTCTTTGCCCTATAAAATCCTGTAAGATTTGGGTAATCATCCCCTCCCCACCCCCAATATACTACCATCAGGTTATATCTCTTGGCAATCTCTCCATCATCCTCTCTGCTGCTGTCATCCTGGCCCATTTCCAAGCTCACCAGGTATGCACCTGCCTCAGGGCCTTTGCATTTGTTTTTTTCTTTTGCCTAGTAGTCTCTTCTTCCAAATTTCTCCTTTGTTCTCTGCTTAAAATGTCACACCACCAGACCAGCCTTCCCTGACCACCCTGTATAAAACCACCATCCCTGTTCTCTCCATTCCCTGACCATAGTTTTCTCCATTGCACTTATCATGACCAGACATACTATAGGTTTACTATCTTTCTCTCTGCAATACAAACTACACAAGGGCTATATCCTGAGAATCTAGAAGAGTATCTGGTACATGTTACTCAATAAATATTTAATGAATAAATCTAGTTTGTCTTCCTTCCCAATGAAGAAATCCCATTTACAATAATGCTCTCTGAACATTTCAACTTTTATGTTCTCATTTCTGCCCTCTTGAGCCTTACAGAATAAATCCAAGTCATTTTCAATGGTAGTTGTTCTACAAATATTTGAAGATTACTACAAGTTTACAAAAGGGAATGTTATGTCCCACAGACACCCCTCCTCCACCCAGTGCAAACCAAGGCTCAAACCAAACCAAATCGGTTGCTGTCAATTTCAACTCAGAGCAACACTACAGGACAGAGCAGAAATGCCCCATAGGGTTTCCAAGGCTGTAATCTTCATGGAAACAGACTACCACATCTTTCTCCCAAGGAGCAGCTGGTGCGGTCAAACTACCAATCTTTGGGTTAGCAGCCAAGCGCTTAACCACTGCACCACTAGAGCTCCTAACCACGGGTTAGAGATATATATTGAACTTCTTGAAAAATGATTTTCATAGCCTGTAAAAATAGGGGCCTCCACACAATACCCTGCCCCTCCTGGTCTTCTGTGTAGCAGTGGCACCAAAAAGTCATTGTGATGGCTTAAAAATATGTCCACAAATTATCTGAATACTCCTCACTTCAAGAGGTAGAATTTTATTCTTCTACCCTTAAATATCTGGACTTACTGACTTGCTTCTAACTAAAAGAATACCGCAAAGGTGACCATGTGTTACTTCTGAGTCTAGGTCATTAAAGGCACTTATGCTTCCCCCTTGCTCTCTGACTGCTCAATCAGAGGCATGCCAGCTGCCATGTTTTAAGGACACTCAAGCTCTCCTATGGAAATGTCCCCAGTGGCAAGGAACTTTCCACTTCCCTCTTGCTTTCCTCTCCTCCCTCCCCAGTCCAGAGGCCTTCTGCCAACAGTCACATGAGTCAGCCATCTTGGAAAGAATTCTCTAGCCCCAGGCAAGCCTTCAAGTGACTACAGCCCTGCTGACTCCTTGATTCCAACCTCATACAAGACCCTGAGTCAGAGCCACCCAGCTAAGGCACTTCTGGGTTCCTGACTACAAGAAAACTGTGTGAGATACATGTTTATTGTTTTAAGCTGCTAAGTTTGGGAGTACTTTGTTATGAGTAATAGATAACTAGCACTGTTGTGATGCAAATCCTGTAGCAGAGGTCGGTATTACTGGTATCTTCTGATCATAGCGTCTTTCCTCTTCCCTATTTTGGCCGTTTTGATCATTCAGGATGTACTTCTGCAGGAAGATAAACTATAGCTCAAGGTTTAAGGAAGTGGTGTAATATAACATTTGACAGAAATAGGGTGAGGAGAGGCAGCAAGGCAATGTTAGTGGCAAATCCTGGGTAAAGATGGATGCACATAATTTAATACACTGAAGGGAAAGAAGTTTGGTGGTGTGGGCTCTGGTGTCAGACTGCCTGGGTGTATATATACGCTCTGCTAGGATTGTGTGACCCTGGGCAGGTTGCTTAACTGTTTGTTGACTTGGTGTCCTCATCAATAAAAGGGATATGAGAGTGCCTCCTCATAGGGCTGTTGTGAGAATCAAATTATACAACACAAAGTGTCTGAAACAGTGTAAGCACTAAACAATAAGCACTAAATATGTTAGCTATTATTAGTGCTGTGCAGATATTTAGAAAGAATGATGTAATTCTATGTGTACTGACTTGGAACTACGTTCATCACATAGTGTTGTGTGAAAATGCTACAGAATAATATGCTTAGTATAAGCCCAGTTGAGGGGTGAAAAATATAACTCACATGAAACATAGTTACAGCTGCATTCAAAGAGGTCTGGAAAGGTATACATCATCCAGACATTGACCCATCATACCCCTAGAGTAGGAAGGATGCTTACATTTTTATGCACACCTTTGCTTAAATTAGGAAACCCTGGCAGCGTAGTGGTTAGGAGTTCGGGTGCTAACCAAAAGGTCAGCAGTTCGAATCCACCAGGCACTCCTGGGAAACCATATGGGGCAGTTCTACTCTGTCCTACAGGGTCGTTATGAATCCGAATCAGCTTAATGATAACGGGTCTGGTTTGGTTTTTTTTGGTTGCTTAAATTAATGAACATATAACTTTTATGATTAATTCAAAATATTTAAGCATTCGGCAGTGAGATTTAAACATTTTACAGTGTCCTTACTAGCCTTCAAGTTGGACATTTCTCATATCCTGGTCTAGGAAAAGATAAGCTTCTTTACCGTGGAGGAAACTGAGACCCAGAGAGGATGATGTAGGACTACTAAGCACCACCCCTCCTACAGGTCTCATTTCAGATTCCCTTCCAGGCTTCACTGCCTTTGACACATCCTGTGCCTACCATAAGCATCCAAACACTGCATGTGTGTGTTTTTCCCTTTCCTTCCCACTTACCTGTGATTTTCCTTTTATTGTGTCCAAATAGCTTCCACTTTCAGTGTGTATTTATCTCCCCTCCTATCGCTCACATATTTTCACCATTTGCCTGCTTGTCTTCCTGCCCCTGGGAAACCCACTGGCATAACAACAGGCCCCTACACATTCAGGGTTTCAGCCGGCAAGGCCCCAATTTATGTAACTGTGGGAGGGAGCATGCCTCCGAGCTGCTTTCTGTCTTGCAAAGGATCCATGAGCTGTTTAAACAATGTTTTTCTTTCAGTCAAGAAACAGTGCCTTACGTATTTTGGCAGATACTTTTTCCTCCTTTAGGTCTTTTCTTACACAGGTGTTTACTTTGGCTTTGGCTTTATCTTGGAAGTTATAATGCCATTTTGTACCTCCCCCTCCCAAACGTTCTCTTCCTCCGGCGTCTTTTATTACGCGCTATTTTTTTTACTGTTTCAGCACCCATCACGCTCACTTGTTTCCTCGCTATCTTTCACACTCCTATCTCCTACGTTTGTCCCCATTTCTATCTGTTTTCTATTCTGGCCCTTAAAGAAACGGCTAAATGATGATAAAAGGAGAATTACAGATTCCATGGACTGCCAAAAGGACGAACACATCTGTCTTGGAAGAAGTACAACCAGAATGCTCCTTAGAAGCAAGGATGGCGAGACTGCGTCTTACATACTTTGGACATGTTGTCAGGAGGGATCAGTCCCTGGAGAAGGACATCATACTCGGCAAAGTACAGGGTCAGCGGAAAAGAGGAAGACCCTCAAGGAGGTGGGTTGACATAGTGGCTGCAACAATGAGCTCAAGCATAACAACGATTGTTCAGGATGGCGCAGGACAGGGCAGGGTTTCGTTCTGTTGTGCATACGGTCGCTATAAGCCGGAACCGACTCGACGGCACCTAACAACAGCAAACGGGAGAGTCTCCCACCGGAACCCGGAGCGTCGGGAACCTTGCACGCCCGGGGGTATCCGGGCCACCAGAACAGGGTCAGCATCAATGCGCTCAGGCGTCGGGAGAGGTGATTGGTTCCCGAAAAAACCAATCAGCGACGGAGGACATTCACTGGTTGGGGAGGGCCAGGTTCACAGACGGGATGAGTTAAGTAAAAGGGGCAGGTGTTCCAGGCGCCAGGGTTTTGCGTGCACTTTTACACCCGCCCGGCCATTATTAACCCCGAACTCTGATGTCCTGAATCCCATCTTCCAAGTTTCCCAGTTCCATAAACTGAGATAATAGGTAACAGTCGGAAAACATTATTTATCCTACCATTCATAAGATGGCCATTGATAGTCAATGAAGAAGTGGCCATGGAATGGGGATAGGACATTAAAATCCTCCCTCCCTCCCTCCTTCTCCAGCTCCACTCCAGGTCGTCAATCGAACTCAATCGGCTCTTGAAATAGCAAAGCATTCAAACGCTGGCTTAATCGCCAAAGCTGATTACCAAGATGCTATCATTAAATACTTGGAATAAGTTCCCGCTTCCCCAAGGACGGGGGAAACAGTATTGGCATTTACCGAGGAGCAGGCTTTCACTACCTGCTAAAGCCGCAGCGAATTAACTTGTAGCCTGGACGTCAGATAACTTGTGATCTTCCGAAATGCACAACCGCGGGCGAACGCTGCCACCCCCAGGGCTCGGACGCCCGCCCCCCAATCGCAGCGACAGCTCCTCCAATCCTCTAACCCTCAAACTCTTCACGCGGGGGCACAGGCATTTTGGGGAGGGGGTGCAGATGCCAGATTTCCCCGCTGTTTCAAAGTTCAGCAGAGCTGTTCTACCCACTTTCCTCCAAGAGTCACAGCGCCGGGATCCCCAGGCCCCGCCAACCTTAGCTTTCCCACGGTCCGGCAGCTGCCCACTCCTCCACCACCCACTCCGGGCTGGAGTCGCAATGTCTTAGGGGTTGGGGGGAGGGGAAGTGGGGAGAAGAGGGAAATGGCCAGTGTAAGTAAAAAGGATCCCGCCGAGGCCTGGACACCGGTAACCACGGAAAGCCCTGGGGCCGAGAAGCAGGGAGAGAGGAAGGCTTGGGACCTTGCGGGGAAGGGCCGCGAGGAGAATAGGGGCGACGCCGGTGTCGCTGCACTCACTCTGCGTAGCCAGTGGCCCAGGGCAGCCGCCGGGTCTCCTTGAGGATGAGGATGGGGCGGGCGATGTGGTCGGCGCTGCACTCCACCTCGTCCTGAGACAGCCCCAGGAACTCAGGCCGCCCGTAGCGGAAGCGCAGGGGCAGGTCCGAGCCTCCGCAGCCGCCACCGCCGTGCTCGGAGCCTGAGCTGCCAGCCATGATGCCGCCCATGAAATTGGCCACGGCAGATTTCACTCGAGTGAGCATATTACTCCGGCTCCCGGCAGCAGTGGTGCGAGCAGGAGACGGCGGCGGAGGCCGGGCGAGGCGCAGCGCGGGGCATGCAGGCAGCGGCGGGCGCCGGGCGCAACGGGCAGCCGGGCAGCTGGGGCGCGCCGCGCGCGGCTCACGGAGCTTAGTGCTGCAGGGGGCAGAGCCCCGGCCTCCTGCGCTCGGTGCCGCCGCCTCCCCCCGCTACACTTCCGCAACCGAGAGGCATGGAGCAGACCGGCCGGGCCGGCGGAGACGCCAGGCGCTCCAGGAGCGGCGGGGTGGGCGCAGCAGCAGCAGCAGGAGGTCCCTTCCCCGCCCCCTGCGCCCGGCTCCTGCGTGCACGGAACTGAGCCCACCAGCCGAAACAGCTGAGCCGCCGCGGCTGCTGCCACGGCTACTGCCGCCGTCGAGTCATGTGATAATCAGGCTGCAAAGGCTCGAGCTTCTGCTGTGGCCGTGGCTCAGCCCCTCCCCTGCCGGCCCTAGAGAGGCTCGCGCCAGGACCGTGACCTCCTGGGGGAGGGGAAGCCCGGCTGGGTCGGTACCTGGCGGAGGGGATGGGGGCGCTGTGAGCCTGAGGCCGGAAAGGTGTGAGGGGCGGTCAGGCAGAGCCCGACAACCGGGAAAAGCCGGTTGAGGAATTCACGCCCAGAGGAACGCTGCCTTCGCCCTTCGGAAAGGAAACTTCGGGAGCTGTAGCGGAAGGACAGGTGAAACCTTGGCGGGACGGCTCCAAGTCCTACGGTGAAAATGAGGAGCCACCTGGCGTAAGAGACTTTTAAGAGCTTAAAAAGAAAAAAGCCACACTGGTTGCACAAGCGTCATTAAGTTTTTCCCTAGGTATTCCTAGAATTATTATTTTTTTCTTTCATTACTACCTCATTATCTGCAGAGCAGATCCTGTTTCAAACCTAGTATAAAGCTTAATGGCGAATCAAACAAAAGAGCTCTAAGAAATCAGAGCAAGTACTGTTTTACCTAGAGCTTGGTTAATAAATTTATGTAGCACTTTTCTTCCAACGTATCAATAAACCAAACGTATCTTTTCAAAGCTGTTCATACTTACTACGGAGACACTGCAACCGTAGTTTTTCTTAATCCGTGTCATTGTTCCAAAATTACATAAGGGCACTGCAAAACTAAAGGAATTTAACTACAACATAGCAAATTAAATTGTGTTAAAGCAAAAATAAGCAAATGCTTGCAATTAAAATATCTTTGGTGATCTTACATTAAAAAGAAGAAAAATGTCTGGGAAAACCTGATGAATGTGCTTATTCCGGGGTAACATTTGTGAAATATTGTCTTTTTTTTTTTAATTTTTGCAAGAGAAGCCGTGTCCTGTTCCTGTTTCCCACTGCCCTCGAGTTTATTCCGACTCATAGCTACCCTATAGAACAGAGCAGAACTACCCATAGGGTTTCCAAGGCTGTAAATTTTTATGGAAGCCCATCGCTATATGAGAGACTGCTGGGTTGGAACGGCTGACCTTTTGGTTGGAGGTGGAGTGCTTAGCCAATGTGCCACCAGGGCTCCTGTTCCTATGTTTACCTACCGTTTAATTGGTCAGGACTGGGCGTTACTGGTGCAGTTAGGCACTGAACAGCCCTCTTGGTCTTCTGAAGCGAATATAGGCCCTCATTATTTTCCATGTGGAGAGGGGGAGAGTTCACAAAGTGTTGGATGAGAAGATAATTCTCTGAAGAGGAGTCCTTGCTGTTAGGGATGCCTGAGTAAACCTCACTGAGCCCTTTTCTTCAGTATCTGCATTACTTATGAAAAAATATTTTCCCCTTTGACTTTTTCATGAATACTCTTGTATATACCAAATAAACGACAACAATATTTCAACCTTTCAGTCACATACCATTCCTATCAATTAGTTTCTTTTCATAAAGAAACAATTTTATTTTGACTCCTTTTCTCTGTCTGATTTTTAAAAATTGGAGCAGAATTTTAAAATGATTCCAACTCCACTGTCTTTTCTGTTTTGGGTTGGTTCAACTATAAACTCCTTCTGAACGGGAAATCTCTGATTATCTATGTAGTGGTCAAACGTCCAACATACCTCCTGATCCAGTATCCACTGAGGCTAACAGGAGCTTAGAATGCCTTTCTCAAGCTTTTATTGTAGAATAATTACATTTTAAACAATGTTTTTGGATACTCCAGTAACCTTTATTGAGTTGAATTTAACATGGTCTTCCCTTCATTTCACTTTATGGCAAGGCTTTGATATTTTTTACAAAAAGGATTTAATTTTTTTTTCTGATTTATTTATTTACAATTTAAAAGTAATACCAAATCATGGTAAATAATAAAAAAATCCAATGGTACAGAACTGTAAATGAAAAAACTAAAAGACTCCATAATAATTCCCCAGGGGATTGACACTGTTAACGTTTTCTGCGAGCTTCCAAAAATGTTCTCAAGTAGGGTATTTAGCATAATTAAATTTGGCAACATTAGCCAGGTTTGTGAACCCATGTTCTGTAAGAATTTATCGTCTTTCTCTATAACCTATCATGAGAGTTTGTATACCTTTACTTTGCTTAGCAAACTTTGTCCTACAAAATTCCATACCTGTTTTTTTTTTTCTCGTGAATATTTCTACAGTAGGAGTGTTCACAGCTGACTAATAAGCCTATCTGTTAGATCAGTGTACCCCACTATTCCCACCCCAGAATTTCACGGAGAAATATTTTCCATGAGATTTACTTCTCAATTGTGTCATTCTATCACCAAAGCCTGATATTTCATTCTGAGGACCAGTGCTTCAGGCTTGGGGCCGGGGCGGGGGGGGGGGGGGCCCTTGGACATGAGTGCTTTTTGCACATATTACAGATGCAGATTCTGGGATTACCCATGCTCCCAGTTTTAAGATTCATTATTATCTAAATGCAAATGGTGTAGTAGTCAGGAATTTAGACATACTCAATGTGTTTGTTATATACTCTGCAGATGCCCCAGTCATCGATAGATACTCTTCATTTGTCTTTGTCCTCTTTCACCCTGGAAAATGAGTTCGAAGACTTTAACAGAGTATTCGTTTAGGGCATAGATACATCAACCTAATACTTAGCTGCTCTTCATGTAAATATGAACATTTCTAGGCTCATAATACTATGGTTTTGGACTATTTAATGGTTCTGTGTCATCAATAAACCATTTTCAAGAAAGAAGCTCTGAATAATTTCTTCAGTCAAAACATCAGGAATTCCCCGCAAATATTCATTTATTATAAAAGGAAAAGTAAGAGCTTTTCAGTGGAATAACCTGGGAGACACTACCTTAAACAAGTGATCAAAGTTAACATCACACCAATAGAAGATATTGGCATGATGCACTTTAAGACACATCATTTTTTTGTAGCATTCTTCTCCAAAAATCCATAACCTCAGTCTAATCATGACAAAATAGGAGAGAAACCCAAAATGAGAGACATTCTACAAAAGAGCCGGTCAGGTATCTTCAAATGTGTCAAGGTCCGGAAAGACAAGGAAAGACGGAGGAATTGTCACAGATTGAAGGAGACAAAAGAGAACTATCAAATGCAGTATTGTACCAATGCTAATTTCTTAGTTTTGATAATTGTACCATGGTTGTGTAAGATGTTAATATTAAGGAAAGCTACAACAAAAAGTTAAAAAAAGGAAAAACATCAGGGGCATTTCTGGCTCAAGTAGGAAGCAAATGCTCATTTGACCAGGAGAAAGATGAGTAAAGCCTTTCCAAGCATCACCCCTCCTACAGCTCTAGATCACACCTCCATTCTGGTGCTAACCTCCTTGGGTTGTAATTAGTAGTTTGCCTATGTCTTCCCACAGAGCAAGAACATTCTTACTCATTGTGTTTCCAAAATTTAGCCTAATGCATAATAGGGCTCGGTCAGGAAATTAATTCGTAAAAACAAATTTCCTTCAGAGAAGAAAGAATATAGCCTGTTTGAATTACCAAATGTTTTATTTATGCTTCCCTGCTTTCTTAAAGATCTTTCTCACTTTGTCCCTTCAGATATTTGTTGTCTATAAGCAGAACTTCCTTAAGCTACGGGATCTGATAAGATAATGTTTAGCTAAATTCAGCCAATATTCCGATTAGTAATAACATGGATACCAAATTGTGTGGATCTCTGCTTGACACTAAACTGATAAGCTGATATATATCATGACCAGGATATGAAGTTAAAATAGTTCATATTAACTTGTTTTTGCTTGAGAAATGGTTTAGATTCTGGTTTCATATACAGTAAATGTGCTGGCTGAAAATGACATGACTTATTAGGTGGGGTTAATTTAGTTTTCCACAGTAAACAAAACCATGTATTTATAAATAAAAACTTACTTATGAACCAAGAGATTTCTTATAGCTAATTTTTAAGCACAGAGCTATAGAGTATTCGCAAAACATACATCCATCAAATGCAGATATTCCCTAGACTGCAAATACCTGCTTTAGGAACATCCATATAGTCAACCTGCAGGTTACACATGACTTTTCCGATTACAGTGAAATCTGTGAGAGCCAGAACTCCAAGGGACTGCCTTGTTTTTTCTGGCAGTCCCAAGTTTTCTGCCTTTGATAAGAGTGCAGTCTTACCACTTTTCTATCACTCATTTTAGTGGAAAATATGTTACTTTTTCTTCTCTGACAGGTTTCCACCTTACAGAGGTTTCAGATTTCGCAGGATTTACTGTATCTTCCCGCTGCCTGTCTTCTATAGACCATTCTATCCAGTGTCCACATTGTCCTAGACTGGAACCACTGCTTTGTAACTGATGTGGGAAATATATAAACCAGAAACTCTTCCTCATAATACTTAGTCCCACAATATATCCTTTAAATTGTTGTTGTAGTTGTTGTTAGATGCTGTTGAGTCATTTCTGACTCATAGCGACCCTGTGCACAATAGAACAAAAAACTGCCAGGTCCTGCACCATTCTTACAATCGTTGCTATGCTTGAGATCATTGTTGCAGCCACTGTGTCAATCCACCTTGTTGAGGGTCTTACTCTTTTCCGCTGACCCTGTACTTTGCCAAGCATGATGTCCTTCTCCAGGGACTGATCCCTCCTGACAACATGTCTAAAGTGTGTAAGACGCTGTTTCACCATCCTTACTTCTAAGGAGCATTCCGGTTGTACTTTTTCCAAGGCAGATTTCTTCGTTCTTTTGGCAGTCCATGGTATATTCGATATTCTTCGCCAACACCACAATTTAAAGGGGTCAATTCTTCTTCGGTATTCCTTGTTCATTGTCCAGCCTTCACATGAATATGATGCAATTGAAAATATCAGGCTGGGATAAGGCACACCTTAGTCTTCAAGGTGACATCTTTGCTTTTCAACACTTTAAAGAGGTTCTTTGCGGCAGATTTACCCAATGCAATGCGTCTTTTGTTTCTTGACTGCTGCTTCCATGGCTGTTGATTGTGGATCCAAGTAAAATGAAATCCTTGACAACTTCAATCTTTTCACTACCCATCACAATGTTGCTCACTGGCCCAGTTGTGAGGATTTTTGTTTTCTTTAGGTTGAGGCGCAATCTATACTGAAGGCTGTGGTCTTTGATCTTCATTAGTAAGTGCTTCAAGTCCTCTTCACTTTCAGCAAGCAAGGTTGTGTCATCTGCATACCACAGGTTGTTAATGAGTCTTTCTCCAACCCTAAAGCCCCTTTCTTCTTCATATTAAGTCCAGCTTCTCAGATTATTTGCTCAGCATACAGATTAAATAGGTATGGTAAAAGAATACAACCCTGACACACACCTTTCCTGACTTTAAACCAATCGGTACCCCCTTGTTCTGTCCAAACAGCTGCCTCCTGATCTAAGTAAAGATTCCTCATGAGCACAATTAAGTGTTCTGGAATTCCCATTTTTTGCAATGTTATCCCTAATTTGTTATGATCCACACAGTCAAATGCCTTTGCATAGTCAATACAACACAGGTAAACATCCTTCTGGTATTCTCTGCTTTCAGCCAGGATCCATCTAAAATCAATAATAATATCCCTGATTCCACGTCCTCTTCTGAAACCAGCTTGAATTTCTGGCAGTTCCCTGTCGATATACTGCTGCAGCTGTTTTTGAATGATCTTCTGCAAAATTTTGCTTGTGGGTGATATTAATGATATTGTTCTATAATTTCCACATTCAGTTGGATCACCTTTCTTGGGAATAGGCATAAATATGGATCTCTTCCAGTCAGTTGGCTAGGAAGCTGTCTTCCCTATTTCTTGGTGAAGAAGATGAGTAAGCACCTCCAGCGCTGCATCTGTTTGTTGAAACATCTCAATTGATATTCCATCAATTCCTGGAGCCTTGTTTTTTGCCAATGCCCTCAGAGCAGCTTGGACTTTTCCTTCAGTACCATCAGTTCCTGATCATATGCTACCTCTTGAAATGGTTGAACATCAACTAATTCTTTTTGGTATAATGACTGTGTATTCCTTCCATCTTCTTTTGATGCTTCCTGTGCTGTTTAATATTTTTCCCATAGAATCCCTCACTATTGCAACTCGAGGCTTGAATTTTTTCCTCAGTTCTTTCAGCTTAAGAAATGCCAACCATGTTCTTCCCTTTTGGTTTTCTAACTTCAGGTCTTTGCACATGCCATTACAATACTTTACTTTGTCTTCTGAAGCCACCCTTTGAAATCCTCTGTTCAGTTCTTTTACTTCATAATTTCTTCCTTTTGCTTTAGCTGCTCGATGTTCATGAGCAAGTTTGAGTCTCCTCTGACATCCATCTTGGTATTTTCTTTCCTGTCTTTTCAATGACCTCTTGCATTCTTCATGGATGATGTCCTTGATGTCATTCCGCAACCCCTCTGGTCTTCGGTCACTAGTGTTCAGCGAGTCAAATCTATTCTTGAGATGGTGTCTAAATTCAGGTGGGATATACTCAGGGTCATATTTTGGCTTTCATGGACTTGCTCTGATTTTCTTCAGTTTCAATTTGAACTTGGATATGAGCAATTAATGGTCTGTTCCACAGTCAGCCCTGGCCTTGTTCTGACTGATGATATTGAGTTTTCCATCATTTATTTTCCACAAATGTAGTCAATTTGATTCCTGTGTGTTCTATCTGGTGAGGTCCATGTGTGTAGTCACCATTTATGTTGGTGAAAGAAGGTATTTGCAATGAAGAAGTTGTTGGTCTTGCAAAATTATATCATTTGATCTCTGGCATTGTTTCTATCATGAAGGCCATATTTTCCAAATACTGACCCTTCTTGTTTCCAGCTTTTGCATTCCAGTCACCAGTAATTATCAATGCATCTTGATTGCATGTTTGATCAATTTCAGGCTGCAGCAGCTGATAAAAATCCTCTATTTCTTCACCTTCAGCTTTAGTGGTTGGGGCATAAATTTGAATAACAGTTGTATTAACTGGTCTTCCTTGTGGGCATATGGATATTATCCTATCACTGACAGCATTGCACTTCAGGATAGATCTTGAAACGTTCTTTTTGACAATGAAAGCGACACCATTCCTCTTCAAGTTGTCATTCCCAGCATAGTAGACTCTATGATCGTCCAATTCAAAATGGCCAATACCAGTCCATTTCAGCTCTCTAATGCCTAGGATATCTATGTTTATATGTTCCATTTCATTTTTGAAGATTTCCAATTTTTCTAGAGTCATGCTTTGTACATTCCATCCTCTCTGTACTTTAGATAAGGCTCTGAAATGTTCTGATTCTCAAAATACTTAATAAGTAAAATGGAAAATAATCATTCCTGTCTCACAGGGTAGTTCTGAGGATCAGTGAGATAATAAGTGTTAATATGTTATAACTAATGTTGGTCTCTACCATGTGTCTGTCAGTTTGTCATACTGTGGTGGATTGAATATATAGAATGGAAAATAATCATTCCTATCTCACAGGGTAGTTTTGAGGATCAGTGAGATACAAGTGTTAATATGTTACAACTAATGTTGGTCTCTACCACATGTCTGTCAGTTTGTCATACTGTGATGGCTTGTGTATTGATGTGATACTGACAGCTTTGCCACTGGTATTTCAGATACTGGCAGGATCACCCTTGGTGGACAGGTTTCAGCTGAGTTTCCAGGCTAAGACAGACTAGGAAGAAGGACCTGGCAGTCTACTTTTATAAAAATTGGCCAGTGAAAACCTTATGAATAATAGCAGAATATTATCTGATATACTGTGAAAGATGAGCCCCTCAGGTTGGAAGGCACTCAAAATACAACTGGGGAAGAGCTGCCTCCTCAAAACAGTCAAACTTAATGATGTGGATGAAGTCAAAGTTTCAGGACCTTCATTTGCTGAGGTGGCATGACTCAAAATGAGAAGTAACAGCTGCCAACATCCATTAATAATAGGAATGTGGGAAGTAAGAAGTATAAATCTAGGAAAATTGGGAGTCATCAAAAATGAAATGGAACTCATAAACATCAATATCCTAGGCATTAACCAAAAAAAAAAAAAAAAAAAACCTGTTGCTGTTGAGGTGATTCTGACTCTTAGTGACTCTATAGGGCAGAATAGAACTGCCCCATAGAGTTTCCAAGGAGCAGCTGGTGGAGTCAAACAGCCCACCTTTTGGTTAGCAGTGGATTGCTTAACCACTGTGCCACAAGGCTCCATCCTAGGCATTAGTGAGCTGAAATGAGGTATTGGCTAATTTGAATCAGACAATCATGTGGTCTACTATCCCAGAAATGACCAATCGAAGAGAACTGGCTCTGCTTCATCAACAAAAAGAACTTTTGAAGATCTATCCTGAAATACAAAGCTGTTAATGATAGGAGAATATTCATACGCCTAAAAGGAAGACCAGTTAATATGACTATTATTCAAATTTATGCACAAGCTGCTAAGACCAAAGATGAAGAAATAGAAGATTTTTATCAACTTTCATAGTCTGAAATTGATCAAACATGCAATCAAGACACATTGATAATTACTGACAATTGGAATGTGAAAGCTGAAAACGAAGAAGGATTGGTAGTTGGAAAATATGACCTTGGTAATAGAAACGACCCCAGAGATTGTGTGATAGAATTTTGCAAGACCAAAGATTTCTTCACTGCAAATACCTTTTTTCAACAACATAAAGCAGTGACTATACACATGGACCTCACCACATGGAATACATAGGAATCAAACTGAGTACATCTGTAGAAAGAGACGGTGGACAATCTCAATATCATCAGTCAGAACAAGACAAAGGGCGAGAAGAGATCATCAATTGTTCCTATGCAAGTTCAAATTGAAGCTGAAGAAAATTAAAACAAGTCCTTGGGAGCCAAAGTACGACCTTGAGTATATCCCACCTGAGTTTAGAGACCATCTTAAGAATAGATTTGACGCGTTAAACACTAATGACAGAAGATGAGATGAATTGTAGAATGACATCAAAGACATCATACATGAAGGAAAGAAGAGGTCATTAAAAAGGCAAGAAAGAAAGAAAAGACCAAAATGGATGTTAGAGGTGACTCTGAAACTTGCTGTTAAACTTCGAGTAGCTAAAGTAAAAGGAAGACATGATGGAATAAAAGAGCTGAACAGGAGATTTCAAATGGCAGCTTGAGAAGAAAAAGTCAAGTATGATAATGACATGTGCAAAGACCTGGAGATAGAAAACCAAACGGAAAGAACACACTTGGCGTTTCTCAAGCAGAAGGAACTGAAGAAAAAACTCAAGCCTCGAGTTGCAGTAGTGAAGGATTCTATGGGGAAAGTATTAAGCAGTACAGGAAGCATCAAAAGAAGATGGAAGTAACACACAGAATCACTATACCAAAAAGAACTGGTCAATGCTCAACCATTTCAAGAGGTGGCATATGATCAGGAACTGATGGTACTGAAGAAAGAAGTCCAAGCTACGCTGAAGGTGTTGGCGATAAACAAGGCTCCAGGAATTGATGGAATATCGATTGAGATGTTTCAACAAACAGATGCAGCGCTGGAAGTGCTCACTTGCCTCTGCCAAGAAATTCGGAAGACAGCTACCTGGCCAATCGACTGGAAGAGATCCATATTTATGCCTATTCTCAGGAAAGGTGATCCAACTGAATGCGGAAATTATCAAACAATATCATTAATGTCACATACAAATAAAATTTTGCTGAAGATCATTCAAAAGTGGCTGCAACAGTATGTTGACAGGGAACTGCCTGAAATACAAGCAGGATTCAAAAGAGGGCGTGAAACCATGGGTATCATAGCTGATGTCAGGTGGATCGTGGCTGAAAGCAGAGAATACCAGAAAGATGTTTACCTGTGTTTTATTGACTACGAAAAGGCATTGAACTGTGCGGATCATAACAAATTATGGATGATATTGTGAAGAATGGGAATTCCAGAACACTTAATTGGACTCTTGAGAAAACTGTACGTAGATCAAGTGGCAGTTGTTCTAACAGAACAAGGAGATACCGTGTGGTTTAAAGTCAGGAAAGGTGTGCATCAGGGTTCTATCCTTTCACCATACCTATTCAATCTCTATGCAAAGCAAATAATCCAAGAAGCTGGACTCTCTGAAGAAGAACGGGGCATCAGGATTGGAGGAAGACTCATTAACAACCTGTGTTATGCAGATGACACAACCTTGCTTGCTGAAAGTGAAGAGGACTTAAAGCACTTACTGATAAAGATCGAAGACCACAGCCTTCAGCATGAATTACATCTCAACATAAAGAAAACAAAAATCCTCACAACTGGACCAATAAGCAACATCATGATAAACAGAGAAAAAGATTGACGTCAAAGATTTCGTTTTACTTTGATCCACAGTCAACACCCATGGAAGCAGCTGTCAAGAAATCAGACACATTGCATTGGGCAAATCTGCTGCAAAAGAACACTTTAAAAAGCAAAGATGTCACCTTGAAGACTAAGGTGCGCCTGACCCAAGCTATGGCATTTTTAATCACCTCATATGCATGCAAAAGCTGTACGATGAATAAGGAAGACCGCAGAAGAATTGACACCTTTTAATTGTGATGTTGGCAAAGAATATTGAGTATACTATGGACTGCCAAAAAAAATGAACAAATCTGTCTTGGAAGAAGTATAACCAGAATGCTCCTTAGAAGCAAGGATGGTGAGACTATGTCTCACATACTTTCAACATGTTAGCAGTCCCTGGAGAAGGACATCATGTTTGGTAAAGTAGAGGGTCATCGAAAAAGAAGACCCTCAAGGAGTTGGACTGACACAGTGGCTGCAACAAGGGGCTCAAGCATAATGATTGTGAGGATGGTACAGGACTGGTTAGTGTTTTGTTCTGTTGTACATGGGGTTGCTATGAGTTGGAACTGACTCAACAACATCTGACAACAACAGGCCAAGTATGCCCTCCACACTTTCTCCATAATTGTATGCACTTCCATCCCCAGAGACCGTCCCTAAATATGCAGTCCTTGGAAATCAGACTTTCCTAGGCTCTTGTCCTCCCGTGGTTCCCTGGTTGTTCAGGGACTCAGTTTCTTCATCTATAAATAGAACTAATATGGTCCAGCTCAAGCTGTTGTATAAGCTGAGATATGTCTATAGATATGCCCTAAATGAACTCCCCTAGGACCTTCCTGTCTTTTTGTCCTTTACATGAGGCCCCTCTCCCAGTCAGGGTGCAGGGCCGAAGAGCATTATCAAAGCATCTTTGTATCTGTGATGCGATAGATAGCTTTTGTGTGGTCTTTCTAGCCATGATCTTGTAACTGTGCAAATAAAAGCAATCTGGCCCACCGAGGGGATTGGTCAGTTTTGCCATTCCACTGGGCTTGAAATGAGCCACTCCAGAGGTGGGAGAGAGAGGATCCCACCACCACTAAGGAAGAACAGCCGGGGGCACAGAACACGTTCCTTTGGGCCCAGGATGCCTGTGCTGAGAAGCTCCTGGAATGAGGAGACATAGAGAGATAAAACTAGAGAAGCGGTGGCAGAGAAATGATGGCAGGAGATGGTTTGTTGGGCTTCCTGGCCCACAGAGGGAGAAAGCTGAATGCCTTTGGGCAGGAGGCTTACTGGCAGAGTGGGGTGCCTCTGGGCACTTATTGACAGAGCTAAAACAGCTTTGTAACACTTGCTGAACAGGGCAGAGGCCTGAGAGGCATACCTGCAAGTATGGCTAAGAAAAGGCTGTCCTGATGGAAGAACCGTATTCTAAACCTGAGTTGTAACCTGTTATTTCCCTAATAAAACCCATAATCATGAGTATTGTCTGTGAGTTCTGTGTAGCCATTGTGATAAATTATCAAACCAGTGGCAAACTAGAGAGTGCAGTGGGAGGGACAGTTGGTGGCAGAATTAGTAAAGCTGGTGGCAGAATTAGTAAAGCTGGTGGAGAGAGGAGGCCTGTCTGACATCTGCCTCATAGCAATCAGCCTTGGGCTGTTGATCTTGATTTGCCTTCCCTCTTGTGAAGTTAAAGGAGGTCAGATGCGCCCCCATGCCATTTTTATGGTATCCTATATTCTTTTTTTATTATTATGGTAAACATGTATGTAATAAAACACTTGCCATTTCAGCATTTTTTTACACGTACAATTTAGTGACATTAATTATGTTCATCGTGTTATTCAACCGTCATCACTATTTGCTTCCAAATTTTTCTATCACCCTTAACAGAAGCTCAGTGTCTGCAAAGCAATGAGTCCCCGTTTCCCCCTTCCTCTTGCCCATCTCTGGGAACCACTAATAAACTTTGGTCTCTGTACATTTGCCTATTCTAGATATTTCATATAAGTGGGCTCATACAATATTTGTCCTTTTGTGACTGACTGACTTCATTCAACATAATATTTTCAAGGTTCATCCATGTTGTAACATGTATTGAGACTTCATTTCTCTTTATAGCTGAGTTGTATCCTGTATTCTTAACACTAGAAGTCATTCTTTGTATTTACTATTTGGAGCGTGAGGTTATCCACTCTTGCCTTGCATGCTGAAATTATGGCTATGCTTTTTACTCACATTTTAAATAACAACTTAAATAATTGTGCTGCCTCACAGACATGAGCAAAACTGCTGTGCTTTTTCTTATCCACCTCCCACCCCTTCTTCTGGTCATTTCTGTAGGAGGCTTATAAACACTTACAGGTCTGTAAAGATCACTAACTTGGTCTTTAAAAGAAAAAAAAAAAATTTTTTTTTTTTTTTTTTGTCTTTAGATGGAAGTAAACAACATATTTAGCTGTTAATCACAAAGTTTGCCCAAGATTTGTTCATCAAGCCCTGCATGTGTGTCAACTTGTGACCAATCATTGACTAAATGGTATTTCTGAAGGGAAGACAGAAAGCACTATGATAGCCATATGGCATCATTTTATAGACATGAAACTTAATTGCATCAGTACTTCCTGATTTCAACCCCAAAGCGTTATCAGATTCACAGACTGCTAACTCCCACCACACCCCTAGATTAATATCAGATTTGTTCTAGTTTTCCAGCCTGTCCCTCCACCTGACTCACCAAAACTCATTCAGCACTTCGTGTGGAGAACAACCTGACTCACATACTCACCACAGGGCTGACAAGTGATTGACGCCTGTGGATACTTCTCAGTTACTACCACCAGTAATTTAAACTATAGTTATGGTTGTTCCCATTGGCTCTTGGCAAAAACCAGATTCCTTATAAAAAAGCCAGTTGACAGCTGTCAAAGGTCTTAGAGATCACCTAGGGTCAACCTGACTGGTGATTTTTGTATTTTCTGTTTTTTTTTTTTTTAATCACTGAATCCTTTCATCTTAGATAAAACTAATAAAAACTATGAATTCTGGGTAAATCAAGGATGGGGAACCTAGAGCTCTACCCACTCAGGTTTTTATCGGATTTACTTGAAGACTCCATGAGCTCTGCAAAGCATAGTCTGAAAGCACTAATCTCGGTCAACCTGTTCATTTTACAAATGAGGAAACTGAGGCCCAAAGATATGAACAAATTTACTCAAGACCACCTAGTGATTACTGGCAGAATATTGTTCAAGCCCTGTGCAGGGTTTTTTGTAATTGTTTACATCATCCTGTCACTTTGCATGATGGCTAAATAGCAGTGTAATGGGCCTGGACCAGGGTAAGGCAAATGGGGTAGCTAGGATGGAAAATTTACAGAGATACTCTCAGGGCCATGCAAGTGCTGAATCTTCACTTGCAGGGCCCTGAGAATGAGCGCCTCTTTAAATTTTGTGCCCTAGGTGCCTTGCTTATCTCACTCTAATCCTGGTCCTGCCTCTACTTATATTTAAAATGGTAAACATACTGTGTGTACCCTCTACTGGTTGCCATCGAGTAGATTTCAACTCATAGTGACCTTATGGAATAGACTAGAACTATCCTATAGGGTTTCCAAGGCTGTAAATATTTATGGAAACAGACTGCCACATCTTTCTCCTGCAGAGCAGCTGGTGGGTTTGAGCCACCAACCTTTCTTTTAACAGCCAAGCGCTTAACCATTGTGCCACTAGGGCTCTTTGTGTACTCTCTAAAAAAACCCAAATCCATTGTCATCGAGTTGATTCCGACTTATAGCAACCCTATAGGTCAGAGTAGACCTGCCCCATAGGGTATCCAAGGAGTGCCTGGTAGATTTGAGCTGCTGACCTTTTAGTTAGCAGACGTAGCTTTTAACCACTACACCATCAGTGTGCCCTCTACTTCATGTTATTTCTTGTTCTCTTCTCTTTGTCTTCCTCACTAGACTGCGAATCTTGGAGATCAAGAATTATGCCTTTTATTCATATATTCCCAGGGTTTGGTATAGTGTGTGGAAAATAATATGTACTCATCAGTATCTGTTGAATGGACAGATGGGCAGATGGATCTAAACTCTGTATTTTTTTAAGGCTTTTCTCATCCTTCCAATCCACAGGGATCTCTCCATCTTCTGAACTCAAAAGACATTGTCTGAACAACCAAAATTAAATGTGTTAAATCATGCACATTGACATAACTTAATGTTTATGTAACTCTTATACAACAATTTAATTTTCTAAGGCTCTGTCTTTATGACCAATTAAATTTTGGTTAGTTAAGAGCAAGAGCCAATTAGTGTACTTGTTTGAATTCTCTCAGCAACTAGCAGAGGATTCTGCACCTTGGAGGCATAGATCAAATGGGTCTTCAGTATATGAATGAAGAGTGGATGAACAAATGAATAAGCAGCATTTTTCTCATCTGAAAACTGAGTCCACAGAATTTGATAACTCTTTTCCAGCCTTAGCTTGCCTACTAATTAACTAGGTGAGTGACTTTGTACAAATTGTTTTCTCTCTCTATGCTTCAGTTTCTTCATATGTAGAATGGTGGCTTGGATGTTTCTAAAGGTGCCTCCAGTTTTGTCAATTTATAAATCTATACATTTAAAAATCTGTCGTGTAAGAGTTGTATAGGAGTTCAGGTATAAGTTTTGCTACTACGGATCTATTTGTCATTTTAAAAGGAATTATCTAAATATAATTGATAGTCCAATTTTTAGTATTTAGACCATTCGGAAATTATGAACAACAATATGTTGTTTGTTGTTAGGTGTTGTCAAGTCAGTTCTGACTCACAGGGACCCTATGTACAACAGAACAAAACACTGCCATCCTCACAATTGTTGCCATGTTTGAGCTTATTGTTGCAGCACTGTGTCAATTCATCTCACTGAGGGTGTTCCTCTTTTTCTCTGACCCTCTGCTTTACCAAGCATGATGTCCTTCTGCAGGGACTGGTCCCTCTTGGTAACATGTCCAAAGTGTATGAGATGAAGTTTTGCCATCCTTGCTTCTAAGAAGCATTCTGGCTATACTTCTTCTAAGACAGATTTGTTTGTTCTTTTGACAGTCCATGGTATATTCAATATTTTTTGCCAACACTGTAATTCAAACGCAACAATTCTTAGGTCTTTCTTATTCATGGTCCAGCTTTCGCATGCGTATCGGGCAATTGAAAATACCATTGTTTGAATCAGGCACGCAATACCTTAGTCCTCGAGGTGACATCTTTGCTTTTTAACACTTTAAAGACATCTTTTGCAGCAGGTTTGCTCAATGCAATATGTCATTTGACGTCTTGACTGCTGCTTCCATGGGAGTTGATTGTGGGTCCAAGTAAAATGAAATCCTTGACAACTTCAATCTTTTCCCTGTATATCATGATGTTACTTATTGGTCCAGTTGTGAGGACTTTTGTTTTTTTTATTTTGAAGTGTAATGCATACTGAAGGCAGTGGTCTTTGATCTTCATCATCAGTGCTTCAAGTCCTCTTCACTTATAGCAAGCAAGGTTGTGTCATCTGCATATTACAGGTTGTTAATGTATCTTCCTCCGGTACACTTAACCTGGTACAGTCAATTCCAACTCACAGTGACCCTATACACTGGGTATATTAATTGTATTGTGCTTAAACTGCCTTTTGTGGGTTAGCCTGGAAATTAAATAACTAATATGTGAACTAGGAGCACTGGTGGCACAGTGGTTAAGAGCTTAACTGCCAACCAAAAGGTCAGCAATTCAAATCCACCAGTCGCTCCTTGGAAACCCTATGGGGCAATTCTACTCTGTCCTATGGTTAAGAGCTTAACTGCCAACCAAAAGGTCAGCAATTCAAATCCACCAGTCGCTCCTTGGAAACCCTATGGGGCAATTCATAGGGTCACTATGAGTCAGAATTGAGTCAAAGGCAACGGCTTTTTTTTTTTTTTTTTTTAATGGATTTAAGGAGTCCTTCGGTGGCACACAAATGATTCAATGCTCGGTTACTAATTGAAAGGTTAAAGGTTTGAACCCACCCAGAGGCACCTCAGAAGGAAGGCCTGGCAATCTACTTCCAAAAGATCACAGCCATTATAACCCTCTGGAGTGCAGCTCTACCTTGAAACATACGAGGTCTCCAAGAGTTGGAATCAACTCAATGGCAACTGGTTTGATTTTGGATATAAAACTAATAATATCATTTCAAGCATGCATATTCATTTATAGCATTATTTCTATGGAAAAATGCATTCAGCATTCTAACTAGGATCTTAAAAAACTTATCTCCCAGATCAGTGTGTGGAGAAGGAGAACAGAAGGGAATGGAATGTTCCCATGATTTTAACCACAGTACTTGGAAAAAATCAAACATGGCAACCTCAATTTTTTAATCTTCAGACAGAACGTCATTAGCATATAACAAGGTCAATGAGTGTTTTATTATTTCTAGATGATACAGCACCTCTTTTTAAATAGTCAGCCATATCATTACGTTCTCAATTATCTTATTTTAAGTATTTACTTTTCTTCTGTAAAATAAATGTAAGACTGAAAATGGCTTGTTAAAAATTCTTCAGAGAAATCTGAGGAATCTTCCAAGAGACTCCTGGAGAAAAATTTAACTCTTGTTTCATCTGGCTTTGCCACAGTGTGTTTAACTATACACGTTCCATTGTTAAAAAACCATGGAGATTCCCTATGTGAGTGATGGTCGTGTTAGGTGACTAAATTAACCACATGACAGAATTGCTATTTTCTTAAGGAAAAGCATAGCTTCATGAGGAAGTATTTAATGGGTCATGGTAGGCCCCATACAATCCTGAGAATTTGTCTTTCAGAATTATGGTCTAAGGTCTTCAGTTCATGGCAACTAACCAACATTGAAAGGAGCCCTGATGTACAATTGTTAAGCACTTGGCTGCTAATTCAAAGATCAGTAATTTGAAACCACCAGCAGCTCTGTGGAAGAAAAGACCTGGCAATCTGCTTCTGTAAAGATTACAGCCTAGGAAACAGTATAAGGTAGTTCTGCTCTGTCTTATAGGCTTGCTATGAGTTGAAATCTACTGGACAGCACACAACAACCAAAACTGAACATAACACTAAAATTTCCTTCCAGCTCCCCATTTATCCAGACTCTCATTCACTTAATGAGTTATTACTGAGTATAACAAAACAAGCCTCTTTTTATATTAGATTTAACAACTTTATTATGTTGCATGGCTGTCACTAGTCCTTCTGACTCTAGTTTATTCCAGCTAGTTCCTGCTGATCATGGTTGTCAAGGTAATCCCCCGTGGAAACAATTTCCTCCTTATTGGTCTTTCATTTTATCCACTGTAAGTTCAAGTCTGAACATATCAGCCCATTTTTCAAGTCCTTCCCACCACCTTCATCAGGTTTCTCCATGTCTGTTCAACATTGTTTATATTTTGTTGCTGCCCCTTGTCTCAATCTAGCATAGATAGTCCGACCCTGGGGATCTTTTCAAGCTTCTTCTAGCTTTATTTGTACTGGAGTTTTGTGAGAGAAAAGTGAGGGTATGAGCCATGTCCTTTAGACCCTGACCTCCTTCTTTCCTCTCAACACCTACATTGAGTTGATACTTACTGCAGGGCACACTGTGCACTAACAGAAGTCATAATAACAACAAGTACCTCATGGAGCACTTACTATGCCAGGCAATAAATCATGTGCACCGTATTAGTTTCCTAGGGTTGCTGTAATGAAGTTGCCAAAAAATGGGTGGCTTTTAGGAACAGAAATTTATTGTCTCACAGTTCTAGAGGCTGGGGGTCTGAAATCAGGGTGTTGGCTGTGTTGATTTCTTCTGAGGACTCTGAGCGAGAATATGTTCTATGCTTTTCTCCTAGCTTCTGGTGATGGCTGGTGATTCTTGGCATTCCTTGGCTTGTAGAGGAGTCGCTCTAATTTCTGCCTTTGTCTTCACATGATCATCTTCCCTCTGTGTGCTTCTGTGTCTGTGTTCTCTTTTATAAGGACACCACTTATATTGGATTAGGACCCACCCTACTCAGGTATAACCTTATGTTAACTGGTAACATCTTTGAAGACCTTATTTCCAAACAAGATCACATTCACAGGTACTGGGGAGATGTAAGGGGTGGCGTTAGGATTTCAACACATACTTTTGGAGAATGCAATTCAATCCATAACGTGCATCACTTCTGCTAATACAATAATGAATTAGATTGATAGGGGTATTATTATCTCCATTTTACAAACAAAAAAGCTGAGACTCAAAGGGTTAAGAAAATTTCCCAAAGCCATACAGTAAGTCAATGCTACAGCCAGAATTCAACCAGTGGTGTGTAACTCCAAATCTTTTGATAATAGTCATTATGCGTTGTTGTCTCCCACAAATAACCGTGGGCTATGGGGAATGCAGAGATGTTAAAGATCAGGTATCTGTGCCCCAAAGTTGACTGTTTAATTCGGTAAATCAGAGATGCAGACAAAAGAACTTTTATACAAGGCAATGTGGAATAAGCATGGAAAAAAGTGGCATATGGTACAGTGGGTGTTTATAGTTGGGAGAATGCTTCCCAGAAGCTATGATACTTTATCAGGTCTTTGAAAGATAGGCAGCATTTTAGTGGTTAACCGAACCATCCAAACTTATACATCATTTTATTCTGGCTGGCATTATTTATTTCATTTTATCTTTACTTATTTTTTCTTAAAGCACTGTTTATGTCTTCTGTGTCTGTATTTCCCAATATCACCTAGCTTAAATACATAGAAAGTAAATGGTAAACAATATGTGATTAATCACCTAAAGATAAAATTGATTCATGAAAACAATTAGATCAAGCTTTCTCAAAGTATATTTGACTAAACACCATTCTCACCTAAATATTCTATGGCAGCCTGCGTTTTACCTTTTGTCACACTCACCAACTTTCTAAATACTACTTTATTCTGTGCCTTCTCTACTAGACTGTCAGTTAACATGAGAACAAGGACTGTGTGTGTTACCTTACCCCTGTCGTCTGCACAGTGTTTGTACATTGTAGGTGCTTCATAAATATTTGTTAAATGAATAAAATAAGCCCAAGGTGCTCTTTCAAGAAGGGCTTCCAATATGAGCCCAAGAGAGAGAAAAGGCCACATAAGCTAGAGACTCCATCAGCCCGAGATCGGAAGAACTAGATGGTGCCCGGATACCACCAATGACTCCCCCGACAGGGAACACAACAGAGAAACCCTGATGGAGCAGGAGAAAAATGGGATGCAGACCTCAAATTCTAGTAAAAAGACTAGGCTTAATGGTTTGACTGAGACCAGAGGGACCCCAGAGGTCATGGCCCCCGGACTCTCTGTTAGCCCAAACCTAAAACAGTTTCTGAAGCCAACACTTCAGACAAAGATTAGGCTGAACTATAAGACATACGGAAACCCTGGTGGGGTAGTAGTTAAGAGCTATGGCTGCTAACCAAAAGGTAGGCAGTTTGAATTCACCAGACACTCCTTGGAAACCCTACGAGGTAGTTCTACTCTGTCCTTATAGGGTCACTATGAGTTGCAGTTGGCTGGATGGCAATGGGTATAAGACATAAAATGATACTGGTGAGGAGTGTGCTTCTTAGCTCCTGAGACTATGTGGGCAGCACCTGTCTGGAGGTGAGAGGAGATGGCAGAGGGGAACAGGAGCTGACTTAATGAATAGACACAGGAAATACAGGGTGGAGAGAAGGAGTATGCTGTCACATTGTAGGCAGAGCAACTAGGGTCACATAACAGTGTGTGTATAAGTTTTTGTATGACAAACCGACTTGAATTATAAACTTTCAGTTAAAGCACAATTAGAAGAAAAGAGCTTCCTTGAGCTAGTGAGTTTAGGAAAAGCTGCACATTATCTTATCCTCTTGGATATTCACAGTTGCATATCAGCAGATGTCATCTCTAAGAATCCTGCCGTAAAGAATTGTTTAAAGTTGGTTATACAGTGTTACAGTGTTTCTCAAATTAAATTGACCAAAGAACTCCTCAGGGAAAAAAAAAAAAAAACTGTTAACATTCTGTGGAATCGCTGTTGAGCAGACACTCTTGGGAATGTTTTTTGGGGGGAGTGGGGAGGATCTGGGTACAGTATTTAGCCCTGGTGGTGCATTGGTTACAGCTTTCAGCTGCCAACCAAAAGGTCAGTAGTTCGAACCTACCAGTCTCTCTCTGCGGGAGGAAGATGTGGCAGTCTGCTTCTGTAAAGATTTACAGCCTTGGAAACCCTGTGTGGCAGCTCTACTCTGTCCTACAGGGTCACTGAGTTGGAGTCAGCTTGATAGCAGTGGGTTTCTTTTTGTTTTGTTTAGATACAGCATTTACTATACAATGTGTTGCAACTACAGACCTCAAAAAATGTGCCCCCTTCTTGAACCTTTTCTTGGTGAAGGGACTTCAAGTTCTAAAAGATGAAAACCAGGATAAGGCTCTTCTAAGGTAACCGCACCATCTCCATGAAGGAGGCTGCTGTGTTCCTATTTGTCAGGGCGTAACAACTGAAGACTTTAATTCAAAATAGCCTGGTTGAGAAGCATTACTGGATTTGTCTGCTTACCATATTCAGCTACGAGCTTCATACTTACTTATAAGGGCTGTGGGAGAATTAACTTCATAGGGCTCAAAGAGTAATAATAAGTAAGGATGAGAGTTTGGAAGATTTGCCTGTGAGGAAAGGTTAAATGAGCTGAAGTAATTTTATCTAAGGGGAACATAAAAATACTAAGGAATGGCAGACCTAATGAAATAAATTTCAGCAAGCTGCTAATCTATGTGAAGTAGGTCTGTGCTCAGGCTGCCTTTTTTTTTTTTTAATCATGGTAAGCCTATATGTCCAGAAACTGGGCCTGTTTAATGCCTGCCTTTAGGCCCAGCATTATCTCTGATTCCAGAACCAATACCAGCAGTCATCTCCGGCTCAGTATTAATGTTGAAGATACGCTCACCCCTTTTTGGAGGCTACCATTTAGTAAGTGCTTACTAATCGTTAAGCAACGTGCAAGTGCACTATATGCATCAGTACTGGTTCATTCAGTAAGGCCCTGACCTAGGGGCTTGTGAGACATCAGAGAATAAAACAGACAAAAAGTCCTATGGAGTTTATACACTGGTTGCTGGAAACAGGCAATAAACTATAAACCCACTAAATAAGTTTTATCGTATGTAGGTGATAAACGCTAATGAAAAAAAATAGAACAGGTAAAGGCAAATTGAGGCTGTGGCAGGGCGTGGGGAGGCGGGCAGGGTGTAAATGTAAATGTGGTGGTTAGAGTGGACAAGGTTATATTTGAGCAAAGATTTGAAGTCCTTGAGTGAGTTAACTATGTGAATAACTGCAGGAAGAACAGTTTGGGCAGGGGGAGCAATCAGTGTAAAAGCCTTGTCAAGAATGTGTTTGCTGAGTTCAAGGAACAGCAAAGAGTTCAGCGTGGCTGGGCATTGGGCCCTGGAGGCTGATCCTGTAAGGAAAGTTTTTCTTTTACTTGGAGAGAAACAGGGAGCCACTGGAGGAGTTTGAATAGAGGACTGCCATGTCTGACTTATGTTCTAAAAGGATCCCTCTGGCTAGGGGACAAGAGTGGAAACAGGGAAATGAGTTAAGTGCTGTCTTAGTTACCTAGTACTGCTATAACAGAAATACCACAAGCTGGATGGCATTAACAAACAGAATTTTATTCTCTCACAGCTTAGGAGGCTAGAAGTCCGAATTCAGGGTGTCAGCTCCAGGGGAAGGCTTTCTCTGTCAGCTCTGGAGAAAGGTCCTTGTCATCAATCTTCCCCTGGACTAGGAGCTTCTGAGTGCAGGGACCCAGCGTCCAAAGGACTCGTGCTCCTGCACTTGTTTCTTGGTGGTATGAGGTCCCCCTGTTTCTCTGCTCTTTTCTTTCTTATATCTCAAGAGATTGGCTTAAGACACAACCTAATATTGTACATTGAGTCCTGCTCCATTAACATAACTGCCGCTAATCCAGCCTCATTAACATCATAGAGATAGGAGTTACAGCACATAGGAAAATAACATCAGATGACAAAATGGTGGACAATCACACAATACTGGGACTAGCCAAGTTGACACACATTTTTTGGGGGGGACACAGTTCAATGCATGGCAAGTGGTAAAAAAAAAAAAAAAAAATTGCTACTATATAACAATGCAAATGAGCAAAGAGCAGGGCTCAGACCAAATAGTAATAGTGGAGTTAGTGAGAACTGATCAGATTCTAGATATATATTCTGAAGACAGAGCAACAGGGCTAGCTGAAATTGTGTGTGAAAAAGAGAGAAGTCAAGGGTGACTCTCAAACTTATTAACCTCAATTAATCCTTGCATGGAGGTAGGTTACATTATCATTCGCATTTTACAAATGAGACAGCTGTGGCTTGGAGTGATATTTAACTTTAGGCTATTAAGCTAGTAAGTATCAGAGCTGGGAGTTCAACCCAGGCTTGTCTGATTCCAAAGGCTGGTCCTCTTTACTATCATGCTGTATGGCATAGGGTAGCTGGGAACTGGTTCCAGGTGTGTCCCCTGGTTACTCAGTACCCACCTTACACACCAGTTTTCCATGAACTCTTTTCAATGCCTTAAACACTAGTTCATTAGTGACTAAATTCTTGTCTCTCAACCACTGCTTTGTCTCAATATTTTCTATTTCTGAAGACTGTTTCCCATTTTTTTAAATTTCTGTGATCATCTAGACATCTATGGTTAGCTTGATTTGCCCCCGTACCTTGGACTCAATTTGGACTTCTTCCAAGAGCTTTCCTTTCCCTATTGACAAGGTCACACTTCAATTAATTGATCCCTGACCACTTAAAAAAGTTAAAACCTTATGATTTTCCATGAGGAGGAGGGAAGCATGTGATAGAGAGGGCTGTACTCACAGTGAAATTTTTGAGGCGATTGGAGAAAAATGGCCTCTATCCTTTTCCCAGTCCATTGTGGGTGAGAAAGGTGTGGGGATAACAACCAGCTTGGAGGCCTCCAGGCAGGGCAAATTCTGATATGTTGGTTAGAGACACCTGGCCTCAAGATGTGTCTTTCTTTTTTCAGCCTGAACCAACTCAGTGTCCTCTTATATCTCCCTTTACAGCTCCAAGCAAACTTGTAATGAGCTAACGGTATAATCTTAACAACCAGTACCACGTTTCTTCCTACAGAGGATATTGTCACTGTTGGGAAAAATATTTTGATATATGCTCAGAGCAGAAGGTGAGGTACCTAATGCCTGGGGTCAGCTACCCAGACTTCAGAGGAGGGTGAAGGTGCTGAGCACAACAGACAGAAACAAATGAGGCTCTGGTTTGGGGAAGAGGAGAGGATGCAGCAGAGATGGACAGAGATCAACAAAGGAGGGATAAGAAAAAGATAAGTTGGAGGCAGGCTGCTCAGGACACAGTGTGACGCTCTCTGCACTTCATCACCCCAACCTGTAGTAAAATCTGCTTGTCCCCAAAAGGTTGGTGTGACTGTGGAACTAAAGAAGAGACTCAGTTTTAGGGTAGCAACTTCATAGCATAGGGCAGAGGCCTTGAGTGAAGTGGAGAAAGCCCAAGAGGCACAGGAGGTAGACAGACCTCTGGGCACCACTGGCCATGAAATGGAAACCTTAATGGCGTAGTAGTTAAGAGCCATGGCTGCTAACCAAAAGGTCAGCAGTTGGAATCCATCAGGTTCTCCTTGGAAACTGCATTAGGCAGTTCTACTCTGTCCTATAACGTTGCTATGAGTTGGAATCGACTTGATGGCAGCAGGGTTCGTTTGTTTTTTTGGCCATGAAATAAAGGAAGTTTGAGGCAAATTTACGTAGATATCACAGGCAGGAAAGTTCCCAGCTGATGTCTGGCTTGTTCCTGCAGTACATCAATGAGTTTAAACTTTTTCCATCTATATTCTTATTCAGTTTTCTCTGCCTAAAAAAGACTCTAGCTCCCCAAATTTTACACTTTGAAATCTTTTGCGAAGTGAATTCCATCACTTGATCGTCCTAGGATGAAATGAAATTTCTCTCATTCTTGCCTATGTATCATAAACAGGCTCCAATTGTTTATTTCCATATATTCCATATATTCTCCATTTCTTCAGTTAGATTTAAAGCTTCAAGAGAACAGAGACCATACTGCCAAGCACTTTTTGAATTTTTGAAATAACTAACTTATAGTAGTCTTCTATAACAGACATCAATATTTTTTTAAATACGAAAATTAAATGAAATTTAATAAAAGGGAAAATTTTATTCACAGAAATATACACACGTATGTATGTATAGCTTTGCCCTTAGTATCCACCTACCTCTCTAACCCTTTCCTGATCAAATATCAGGCCTGACCTTCCTCCTTCCCCACCTACCCTGGCACCACCCAGCATTATTTTTCTCTAACACTTATCAGTACTTGTATCATGTATCTCTGTGTATTTGTTGATAGTCTGTCTTCTGCCACTAAAACATAAGCTTCATGAAAGCTGTATTTTATTTTCTGGTTTATCTCCGTTGTCCAGAACTGTGCCTGCTGGGCATGTACTTTGACCCTCAACAAATATTAGATGAATGAATTAAAAATAGCCATGGATATAACTATATCTGTCTGTCCTGGCATTTGATGAGTTAATAAATGTACATTTTTTTGTTTACTGAGGTAAATCTCTTAGAACTCAGTAGGCAGCTTCATTATCTATGAATAAAAATTAAGGGCCAAGAAAAGAGGAGCAGCAAAGAGTTATTTCTCTTAAAGAGAAGTGGGATGTTTACGTTTGAACTTTACAATGCAAATTTGTACAATCATTTCTTTCCTGATACTATAGGAGACACATTTGCACATTTACATAGCTTTATCGATATTTCAAACAAAACTGTATGGTGTATTTTAAAAATTGAAATAAACCAGGCAAAAAGAGTACTTATTGTATAATTCCATATATACATAACTCAGTAGATGCAAACTAATCTACAATGACAGGAAAGAGAACAATGCTTGTCTGAGGGAGGAGAGAGGAAAAGAAATATTATAAAGGGGTAGGAGGAAAAACTGTGAATGGTGGTGGATATGTTCATTGTCTTAATTTTGAAGATGGTGTAATGGAATATACATGTGTTAAAGTATCAAGTTGTACAGCTAGATAAAAAGTATGGTTTATTATATAATAATTATACCTCAAAAAGGCAGTTAAAGGAATTTTAAACCACTTGTTATGGATTGAATTGTGTCCCCCCAAAATGTGTGTCAACTTGGCTAGGCCATGATTCCTAGTATTGTGTGGTTGTACACCATTTTGTGATCTGATGTAATTTTCCCATGTGTTGTAAATCTTAACTTCTATGATGTTAATGATGCAGGATTAGAAGCAGTTACGTTAATGAGGCCGGACACAATCTATAGGATTAGGTTGTATTTTGAGTCAATCTCTTTTGAGATATAAAAGAGAGAAGCAAGCAGACAGGAGAGGGATCTCATACCACCAAGAAAGAAGAGCTGGGAGTGGAACGCGTACTTTGGACATAGGGTCCCAGCACTGAGAAACTCCTAGACCCAGGGTAAGATTGATGACAAGGACTTTCCCCAGAGCCAACAAAGACAGAAAGCCTTCCCTTGTAACTGGCACCCTGAATTCAGACTTCTAGCCTCCTAAATTGTGAGAGAGTAAACTTTTGTTTATTAAAGCCATCCACTTGTGGTATTTCTATTATAGCAGCACTAGTCCTAGTCGGAATCAATTCAATGGCACTGGGTTTTGGGTAGATAACTAAGATACCACTTGTAGGCTGAAACCATGAGTTTTAGTTAATAGCTCTCTGAAATGTCTAGTAAAATACCATGCACACTCTGAGGGCTAAGTAAATATTTATTGCCAAATTTTTTAACTCAATTAACCTCCAGCAGTTTTCTAGATGTCTTAGTCATCTAATGCTGCTATAATAGAAATATCACAAGTGGGTGGCTTTAACAAAGAGAAATTTATTTTCTCACAGTAAAGTAGGCTAAAAGTCCAAATTCAAGGTTGCAGCTCCAGGTGAAGGCTTTCTCTTTCTGTCGGCCTTCTCATCAGTCTTCCCCCAGACTAGGAGCTTCTCTGCACAGAGACCTTGTGTCCAAAGGAATTGCTCTGCTCCCAGCATGGCTTTCTTGAAGGTAGGAGGTCCCCAACTCTCTGCTGCCTCCCCTTTCCTTTTTGTTTCTTGAGAGATAAAAGGTGGTGCAAGCCACACCCCAGGGAAACCCCCCTTAAGTTGGATCAGGGGTGTGACCCGGCAAGGGTATTACATCCCACCATAATCCTTTTTAACCACAGGTGGAGATTATGATCTATAACACATAGGAAAATCACAAAATGGAGGACAACCACACATGGCCTAACCAAGTTGACACAGATTTTTGGAGGGACACAATTCAATCCATTACACTAGAACTATGAATTTTAAGTATTTTCCTGACATTATGGACAATTATAATTGACTAATAATTCTTGAGTTTCTCTTCTGAAACAATAAAATATAAGAGGTGCTTTTGATGAATTTATAATTATGATGATTTTAACAACTACTCAGTGACAGGTATTTTCTATTTTAGCAACAAAAACAAAACTTAGTAAATCCTATAAAAATTAAGCAATTCAGTAAGAAAATGTAGTCAGACTAGCTTTGCATCACAGAAGTAAAACTTTTAACTGACTTTTGCTTTTCTGGTAATAGTAATAATGTATGATAATTAGGTGGAATTTCACCTTTGTTTCTTGTTGATAATAACAACAGTATTTGCCATCTATTGAGCATGGACCATACTCCATGCGCCAGGTACTTTACACAATTACTCTACTTAATCCTACAACACCAATGTGGGAAATAATTAGCTAATTAAATATTATTCTTAAATAGATAAGAAACTATGACGCAGAGAAATTAATGATTCTATCAAGTTCATAGAACCAGAAAGTAGTGGAAGCGATATTTGAATCCAAATCTGTCCAATGCCAATGCAGTTTCCTACCTGATAGCCCCAAATCTCTTGGATTGTCCTTTCAGGAATGCCGTGAACTCAACAATACTGTTGGATATTGTTAAATTAAAATGTAAGTTCATTAAATTTTTGAATAGATATGGAAAAAGTTTTTAATAGGTGTTAGAAACAGTGCTCTGTTTATTCGTAATAAAGCCAGAAGCTACTGATACATATGTATTCATATGATTAGAACCCTTTAGCATTTAAATGACACTTCTTTCCTTCAAAGCATTCTATGTTTTAATTCTTCTCTCTTTTTAATATATTTTGTTTATGCCCAGGGTACTAAGTAAACCATGCTATATTGCTGAAGCTTTTATTGGTTCTTATCTAAGGTTCCACTAGGTTTGGATATTCTCAGTTTGAGTTAGAAATTTCCTTAGAGACAAAATAGTGGCCTGGTCTAGTTCTATGGAAAGTTCCTCTAATGCGGGGTTTCTCAGTTTTCAGTGTCTGACTTCTGCCCACTCTTTCTCTTCTACTTTAAATTTTCCCACACAGTGACTTTCACTTTTCATTAGCACGAGGAAAAAAAAAAAAAGACCTGCAATTTCTTAAGGCATGAATAATACAAATGTATGCCCAGAGCTCAAAATAACAGTCTCCCTTGTTACTGCAGCAACTTTTAAAGTCTGGAAGAAAGAGAAGGACAAAAATGAGGGGGAAGCCCAGAGGTCTTATTCACACACAAAAAAAATTTTGTATGAAAATATTTTACTTTGAGCTTATTAGCCTCAAGAACAACCCTATAAAAACCTGGTGAAAAGGACTTTTTAATTTTTATTGTACTTTAGATAAAGGTTTACAGAACAAACTAATTTCTCATTAGATAGTCAGTATACACATTGTTCTATGACATTGGTTAACAACCTCATGACATGTCAACATTCTCCATTTTCAACCTTGGGTTCCAGCTTTCCTGTTCTCTCCTGCCTCCTTGTCTCTGCCTCTGGACCTGTGTGTCCCTTTAGTCTAGTTTTGTTTTATGGGCCTGTCCAACCTTTGGCTGAAGGGTGTACCTCAGAAGTAACCTCATTACTGAGCTGAAATGGTGTCCGGGGCACATACTCTCAGGATTTCTCCAGTCTCTGTCAGGTCAGCAAGTCTGGTCTTTTCTTTTTTGAGTTAGAATTTTGTTTTACATTTTTCTCCAGTTCTGTCCAGGACCCTCTATTGTGATCCCTGTCATAGCAGTCAGTGGTGGTAGCTGAGCACCATCTGGTTGTACTGGACTCAGTCTGGTGCCATGGTAGATGTAGTTCCTTAGTCCTTTGAACTAACCTTTCCCTTGTGTCTTTAGTTTTCTTCATTCTTAGTTGTTCCTGAAGGGGTGAGACCAGTGGAGTATCCTAGAAGTCCGCTCATATAAAATATGTTATGCCAATTGAGCTAGACGTTCCCAGATTCCATGGTCCCAACAGCCTTCAGCCCAGCAATTCAGTCCCGCAGGGAGTTTGGATGTGTTTATGGAGCTTCCATGACCTTGCTTTGTACAGGTCGTGGTGTCTTCCCCAGTATTGTGTACTGTCTTACCTTCACCAAAGTTACCACTTATCTGTTGTCTATTTAGCGTTTTTCCACCCCCACCTCTCCCCTCCCTCGTAACCATCAAAGATTTTTCTTTTTGTGTGTAAACCTTCCCATGAGTTTTTACAGTGGAAAAGGCCTTTGTTTAAACAGTAAAAAATTCAGTGAGAGTTAGTTTGGTTTGACCAATACTTTGTAAAAATTTTAGTTGATAGTCATATCAGTAACCAATGTTTATGTTACTTCTATGATGAATTAGGATGGCTTCTTTAACAAAGGCAGGTATAGAGTCATTTATTTGCATATGCTGCATGGGTTAGTTGGAAACAGTCATCACAGACCCACCCTGTGGAAAGAAGAGTTCTTCCGATGATGGCTTTCATGTGGAGGGTTTATAGAAGCATGAAACAATACCTTGTAATAGAAAAGCATTCACATTGCAGCCAGAACACATAAACACATTAAATAATAAAGCGCTGCCAATGATTGACTGCTGTAAACTAAGTACTGCACATGTTCACCCCCACGTGTCTGTCAGTTTGTCATATTGTGGGGGCTTTCGTGTTGCTGTGATATTGGAAGCTCCACCACCAGTATACAAATACCAGAAGGATCACCCATGGTGGACAGGTTTCAGCTGAGCTTCCAGACTAAGACAGACTAGGAGGAAGAACCCGAGAGTCTACTTCTGAAAAGATTTAGCCAGTAAAAACCTTATGAATAGCAGCAGAACATTGTTTAATACTGTGCCAGAAGATGAGCCCCTCAGGTTAGACGGCACTGAAAACATAACTGGGGAGGAGCCGCCTCCTCAAAGTAGAGTTGACCTTAATGATTTGCATGAAGTCAAGGCTTTTGGGATCCTCATTTCCTGATGTGACAAAACTCAAAATGAGAAGAAACAGCTGCAAACATCCATTAATAATTGCAACCTGGAATGTACGAAGTACGAATCTAAGAAAATTGGAAGTCGTCAAAAATGAAACATGTAAACATTGATATCCTAGGCATTAGTGAGTTGAAATGGACTGGTATTGGCCATTTTTAACTGGATAATCATATGGTCTACTATGCCAGGAATGACAATTTGAAGAGGAATAGCATTTCATTCATCTTCAAAAAGAACATTTCAAGATCTATCCTGAAGTACAACGCTGTCAGTGATAGGATAATATACACATGCCTACAAGGAACACCAGTTAACACAAATATTACTCAAATTTACACACCAACCACTAAGGCCAAAAATGAAGAAATTGAAGATTTTTACCAACTTCTGCTGTCTGAAAATGATCGAACATGCAATCAGGATGCATTGATAATTACTGGTGATTGGAATGAGAAAGTTGAAAACAAAGAAGAAGGATTGGTAGTTGGAAAATATGGCCTTGGTGATAGAAATGATGCCAGAGATCGTATGATAGAATTTTGCAAGACCAACAAATTTTTTATTGCAAATACCTTTTTTCACCACTACAAACGGTGACTATACACATGGACCTCGCCAGATGGAATACGCAGGAATCAAATTGACTACGTCTGTGGGAAGAGATGATGGAAAAGCTCAATATCATCAGTTAGGACAAAGCCAGGGACAGACTGTGGAACAGACCATCAATTGCTCATATGCAAGTTCAAGTTGAAACTGAAGAAAATTAGAAGAAGTCCATGAGAGCCAAAGTACAACCTCGAGTATATCCCACCTGAATTTAGAGACCATCTCAAGAATACATATGAATTGTTGAACACTAATGACCGAAGACCAGGTGAGTGGTGTAATGATATCAAGGACATCATACATGAAGAAAGCAAGAGGTCATTAAAAGACAGGAAAGAAAGAAAAGGCCACAATGGATGTCAGAAGAGACTCTGAAACTAGCTCTTGAATGCTGAGTAGACAAGGCAAAAGGAAGAAATGATGAAGTAAAAGAGTTGAACAGAAGATTTCAAAGGGCGGTTTGAGAAGACTGAGTAAAATATTATAATGACATGTGCAAAGACCTGGAGATGGAAAACCAAAAAGGGAGAACACGCTTTGCTTTTCTCAAGCTGAAAGAACTGAAGAAAAAACTCAAGCCTCAAGCTGCAATGTTGAAGGATTCTATGGAGAAAATATTAAACGATGGAGGAAGCATCAAAAGAAGATGGAAGGAATATACAGAGTCACTATACCAAAAAGAATTGGTTGACATTCAACCATTTCAGTAGATTCCATATGAGCAGGAACCAATGGTACTAAAGGAAGAGGTCCAAGCTGCACCGAAGGCATTGGGGAAAAACAAGGCTCCAGGAATTGACGGAATACCAACTGAGATGTTTCAACAAACGAGTGCAGCACTGGAGGTACTCACTTATCTATGCCAAGAAATTTAAAGATGGCTGCCTGGCCAACTGACTGGAAGAGATCCATATTTATGCCTATTCCCAAGAAAGATGATCCCACCTAATGCAGAAATTATCAAACAATATCATTAATATCACCTTGCTGGAGATCATTCAAAAGCGGCTGCAGTAGTATATCCATAGGGAACTGCCAGAAATTCCTGCTGGATTCAGAAGAGGACGTGGAACCAGAGATATTGCTGCTGATGTCAGACGGATCCTGGCGAAATACCAGAGAATACCAGAAAGATACAGTTTACCTATGTTTTATTGACAGTGCAAAGGCATTCGATTATGTGGATCATGACAAATAATGGATAACATTGTGAACAATGGGAGTTCCAGAACATTTAATTGTGCTCATGAGGAACCTGTACATAGATCAAGAGGCAGTCATTCAAACAGAACACGGGGATACTGTGTGGCTTAAAGTCAGGAAGTTGTGCATCAGGGTTGTATCCATTCACCACACTTATTCAATCTGTATGCTGAGCGAATAATCTGAGAAGCTGGACTATATGAAGAAGAAAGGGGCATCAGGATTGGAGGAAGACTCATTAACAACCTGCATTATGCACATGACACAACCTTGATGGCTGAAAGTGAAGAGGACTTGAAGCACTTACTAATGAAGATTAAAGACCACAGCCTTCAGTATGGACTGCACCTCAACATAAAACAAAAATCCTCACAAATGGACCAATAAGGAACATCATGATAAATGGAGAAAAGATGGAAGTTGTCAAAGATTTCATTTTACTTGGATTTGTACTCAACACCTATGGAAGCAGCGGTCAATAAATCAAAAGGCTCATCGCTTTGGTCAAAAACGCCACAAAAGACCTCATTAAAATGTTGAAAAGCAAGAATGTCACCTTGAAGACTATGGTGCGCCTGATGCATGCCATGGTGTTTTCAATCACCTCCTATGCATGTGAAAGCTGGTTGATGAATAAGGAAGACTGAAGAAGAATTGACACCTTTGAATTGCGGGGTTGGCAAAGAATATTGAATAGACAATGGACTGCCAAAAGAACGAACAAATCTGTCTTGGAAGAAGTACAACCAGAATGCTTCTTAAAAGCAAGGATGGCGAGACCAAGTCTCACTTACTTTGGACATGTTGTTAGGAGGGATCCGTCCCTGGGGAAGGGCACGATGCTTGGTAAAGCAGAGGGTCAGTGAAAAAGAGAAAGACTGTCAATGAGATAGATTAATACAGTGGCCGCAAAAAAGGGCTTAAGCGTATCAATGATTGTGAGGATGGTGCAGGACAGGGCAGTGTTTTGTTCTGTTGTGCATAGTGTCACTATGAGTTGGAACTGACTCAATGGCACCTAACAACAACAAAAGCACATGTTCAGAGATGAGAAAGTTCACTGTTGCCTAATGTGAAAAGTGTGGATTCATGAGAAAGACAGGACTCGATCTTCGCTCTAGAAAAGAGATAGAAGTTGATACTTCATTTGCCTGGTAGTCAATGTGTAAGCTATTACATATATTATGCAGGATGATTTTCAGGATAAGAAGAAAATGACAGGGTTCCTGCTCTTGGTGGACTTGTAATCCAGAAAGTGATGCAATACAGAAACCAAGTCATTCAAAACAAAATGCTCAGGGGTTCAAAGTATATTTCTAGTTCGTTTTGAAGTCGGTGGGCAGACACTGCAGACTTGGGCCTCTCTTTCAAGGTGTTTAAACTTGGGCCTGATATAATAACTTCTTATGTCTAGGTGAGCTGATAGAGTAATTCTTACCCACTAGTGAGAGCTCCTTGAGGACTGACATATAATAGGTACTGATGAAACATTTTCTAAAATGAATAAATGAATCCTTATTTTGCATTAGAGAAAAATAAGACAAACATCAAGTGATTTTCTACTTCTATGATGAGCCTGTGAGTATATTAAAAACAATTATTATGTGACCTGAATTTCATCCCTGAATAATTTAAAATAATTCAAGTTTGATGCAATAGCCAAACTAGAATTAAAAATTCACAAAAAAATTGCATTCCTAAGGTCTAAGCTTGAAGTATCTTTTTTTTTTTTTTTTTTTTTTTAGCCCCTTCAGCACTGTTTAGGCCTACTTTTCCATTCTATTATTTTACATATTTTATTAATACCATATTCTTCATGCCTTAAGACCACCTAGAATGATCACACAATGCTTGGCCACAACTGGGACTGCTATGTAATGTGCCTTTGAATAATGACTGAATAATTATTTCCATTAAAACATGAAATAAATCATTAAATGCATTGTTTTCTGTTGAAAATTTACAAGTTATATGATCTTATTATTATTAGTAAATAGAATGACCAATAGGCGTCTCTCTTGAACAATGAGCAATAACATTTTAGGCTCAGAAGGGCTGATAAACTCATTTTAGACAACTTTGGCAGCTTTAGGATTTCAGGTACAAATGTCAGTAATAATTCTTTTATTAAGGAGACACCCATACATATCGTAAATTAATTTTAGCACCAATTACAATATTCAAAGAAAATACAGGTTTCAAACTGCAACAGATTATTACTGAGATTCAACAAATATTTACTTAGCACTTAACTCTGTGACATTTTCTTATAAGTTGACTTATTTAAGCTACAAAACAACCCATAAGTAGTAAATATTGGTTTTCGGCTAAAAGTGTGCTTCCGGAAAGTGCTTTCTTCAAAACTTATTTTTTTGCAATCTTTACTTCTTCTCATGATTACAATTATGTTTTTACCTAAAACACTGTTGTTATTACATGCTGACAAGTCAGTTCTGACTCACAGCTACCCTATGGACAACACTGCCTGGTCCTGCGCCATCCTCACAATTGTTATGCTTGAGGCCATTGTTAGAGCCACTGTGTCAATCCATCTCATTAAGGGTCTTCCTCTTTTTCTCTGACCCTCTACTTTACTGAACATGATGTCCTTCTCTAGAGACTGATCCCTTTTGATAACATGTCCCAAGTATGTGAGATGTAGTCTCACCATCCTTGCTTCTAAGGAGCATGCTGGCTGCACTTCTTCCAAGACAAATTTGTTCATTTTTTTTTTGGCAGTCCATGTATATTCAATATTCTTTGCCAACACCACAATTCAAAGGCATCAATTTTTCTTCGGTCTTCTTTATTCATTGTCCAGCTTTCTCATGCATATGAGGTGATTGAAAACACCATGGCTTGGGCCAGGTACACCTTAGTCTTCTAGGGTACATCCTTGCTTTTGAACACTTCAGAGAGGTCTTTTGCAGCAGATTGGCCCAATGCAATGCATCTTTGATTTCTTGACTGCTGCTCTCATGGGTGTTGATTGTAAATCCAAGTAAAATGAAATCATTAACAACTTCAATCTTTTCTCCATTTATCATGAGGTTACTTATTGGTTCCATTGTAAAGATTTTTGTTTTCTTTATGTTGAGGTGTAATCCATACTGAATGCTGTAGTCTTTGATCTTTATCAGTAAGTGCTTCAAGTCCTGTTCACTTTCAGCAAGCAAGGTTGTGTCATCTGCATTTCGCAGATTGTTAATGAGTCTTCCTCAAACTCTGATGCTCACTTCTTCATACAGTACATCTTCTTGGATTGTTTGCTCAGCATACAGATTGAATAGTTATGGTGAAAGGATATAACCCTGATGCACACCTTTCCTGACTTTAAACCATGCAGTATCCCCGTGTTCTGTTCGAACGACTGCCTCTTGATCTATGTACAGGTTCCTCGTGTGCACAATTAAGTGTTCAGGAGTTTTCATTCTTCCCAATGTTATCCATAGTTTCTTATGATCTACAGAGCCGAATGCCTTTACATAGTCAATAAAACAGAGTCAATACCACATCTTTCTGACATTCTGTGCTTTCAGCCAGTATCCATCTGACATCAGCAATGATATCCTTGGTTCCATGTCCTCCTCTGTATCCAGTTTGAATTTCTGGCAGTTCCCTGTTGATATACTGCTGCAGCTGCTTTTGGGTAATCTTCAACAAAATTTTGCTTGCATATGATATTAATGATATTGTTTGATAATTTCTGCATTAGGTGGGATCACCTTTCTTGAGAATAGGCATAAATATCTCTTCCAGTCAGTTGGCCAGGTAACTGTCTTCCAAATTTCTTGGCATAGACGAGTGAGCACTTCTAGTGCTGCATCCGTTTGTTGAAACATCTCAGTTGGTTTTCCGTGAATTCCTGGAGCCAGTACCACTGGTTCCTGCTTATATGGTATCTCCTAAAATGGTTGAATGTCGACCAATTTATTTTGGTATAATGACTCTGTGTATTCCTTTCAATTTCTTTGGATGTGTCCTGAAATGTTTAATATTTTCCCCTAGAATTCTTCATTATTGCAACTTGAGGCTTGAATTTTTTCTTCATTTTTTTTTTTTTTGAGCTTGAGAAATGCTAAGTGTGTTCTTCCCTTTTGATTTTCCATCTCTAGGTCTTTGCACATGTCGTCATAATACTTTACTTTATCTTCCTGAGCTGCCCTTTGAAATTTTCTGTTCAGCTCTTTTTCTTCCTTTTGTGCTAGCTACTCAGGGTTCAAGAGCAAGTTTCAGAGTCTCTTCTGACATCCATTTTGGCCTTTTCTTTCTTTCCTGTCTTTTTAATGACCTCTTGATTTCATCATACTTGATGTCTTTCCACAACTCTTCTGGTCTTCAGTCACAATGTTCAACTCGTCAAATGTATTCTTGAGATGGTCTCTAAATTCAGGTGAGTTATACTCAAGTTCCTACTTTGGCTCTCGTGGACTCATTTTAATTTTCTTCAATTTCAGCTTGAACTTGCATGTGAGCAGTTGATGGTCTGTTCCGCAGTCAGCCTCTGGCCCTGTTCTGACTGATGATATTGAACTTCTCCATTGCGTCTTTCCATAGATGTAGTCCCTTTGATTTCTGTGTATTGCCCCTGATGAGGTCCCAGTGTATACTCACCATTTATGTTGTTTAAAAAAGGTATTTGCAATGAAGGCGTTTGTCTTGCAAAATTCTGTCATTCGATCTCCGGCATTGTTTCTATCACCAAGGCCATATTTTCCAACTACCGATCCTTCTTCTTTGTTTCCAACTTTCACATTCCAATTGTCAGTAATTATCGATGTGTCTTAATTGCATGTTTGATCAATTTCAGACTGCAGAAGTTGGTAAAAATCTTCAGTTTTCTCATCTTTGGCATTAGTGGTTGGTGCGTAAATTTGAGTAATAGTCGTATTAACTGGTTTTCCTTGTAGGTGTATGTATATTCTCCTATCATCACTGAGAGCATTGTACTTCAGGACAGATCTTGAAGTGTTCTTTTTGACGATGAATGCCATGCCGTTCCTCTTCAAGATGTCATTCCTGGCGTAGTAGACCATATGATTGTCATTTTGAGTTGTGCCCCATCACCAAATGAAGGTCTCAGAATCTGGACTTCATCCACATTATTAAGGTTGACTCAACTTTGAGGAGGCAGCTTTTTCCTAGTTGTCTTTTCAGTGTCTTCCAACCTGAGGGACTCATCTTCCATCACTATATCAGATAATGTTCCACTGTTATTCTTTTCAGAAGAGTTCTGCCGAGTCCTTCTTCCTAGTCTGTCTTAGTCTAGAAGCTCAGCTGAAATCTGTCCATCATGGGTGACCCTGCTAGTATTCGAACACTGGTAGCATAGCTTCCAGCATCACAGCAATGTGCATTCCCCCACAGTACGACAAACTGTCAGACATGTGGGGACCTAGAACACTGAAGGCTGTCAATTCAGATGTCAACAGTACATGGACAGGGAACTATCAGAAATTCAAGCCAGATTCAGAAGAGGATGTGGAACCAGGGGTATCATTGGTGATGTCAGATAGATTCTGGCTGAAAGCAAAGAATACCAGAAAGATGTTTACCTGTGTTTTATTGACTATGCAAAGGCATTTAACTGTGTAGATTATAAAAAATTATGGATAACATTGCAAGTAATGGGAATTCCAGAAAACTTAATTGTGCTCATAAGCAACCTGTACCTAGACCAAGAGGCAGTCATGTGAACAGAACAAGGGGATGATGTGTGGTTTAAAATCAGTAAAGGTGTCGTCAGGGTTGTATGGTTTCCCCATATTTATTTAGTCTGTACGCTGAGCAAATAATCTGAGCAACTGGACTATATGAAGAAGAATGGGCATCAGGTTTGGAGGAAGACTCATTAACAACCTGTGATATCCAGATGATGCAACTTGGCTTGCTGAAAGTTAAGAAGACTTGAAACACTGATGAAGATCAAAGACCACAGCCTTCAGTATGGATTACACCTCAACATAAAGAAAACAAAAATCTTTGCAATGGAACCAATAAGTAACTTCACGATAAATGGAGAAAAGATTGAAGTTGTCAATGATTTCATTTTATTTGGATTCACAATCAACATCCATGAGAGCAGGAGATAAGAAATCAAACAACATGTTGCATTGTGCAAATCTGCTGCAAAAGGCCTCTCTAAAGTGTCAAAAAGCAAGAGAACTAAGGTGTACCTGATCCAAGCCATGGTGTTTTCAATCTCCTCATGCACATGTAAACACTGGACAATGAATAAGGAAGACCAAAGAAAAATTGATGCCTTGGAATTAAGGTGTTGGTGAAGCATATTGAATATACTACGGACTGCCAGAACAAACAAATCTGCTTTGGAAGAAGAACAGGCAGAATGCCCCTTAGATGCGAGGATGGTGAGGCTTCATCTTACATACTTTGGACGTGTTATCAGGTGAGGCCAGTCACTGCAGAAGGACATCATACTTGGTAAAGAGAGGGTCAGCAAAAAACAAAGACCCTTAACAAGATGGATTGACACAGTGGGTGCAATAATGTGCTCAAATGATCATGAAGATGGCGAAGGGCCAGGCAGTGTTTCATTCTGTTGTATATAGGGTCACGGTGAGTCTGAACTGACTTGATGGGACCTAAAAACATAACAGCAACACCACGCATTATAACTTTCCAAGAATGGCCTATATTATGGAACTTTTTCCAAATTTATTTGACTGTAGAATAGGATTTTCTTTTGAAGTTTCTGCTACTGTCCCATGAACATGTTTTGACAAAACGCTATATTACTGAGATTAATTTGTCAGGGTTATATAGGAGAGAAGAGTGAGCTGGTCAGGGGTGAGATCATGCAGCCTGTGAGCAGTGAGATCAATAAGATGCCTGTTATAGTAGTCCAATCAAAAAGAATCAGAGCTAAAAATTGCTTGAAAATAGAAATGGAAGGGACAAAGACATAATTAGGCTTGGTGTTTGAGTGTATTAGGGGAAAAGGTAAGTTAAAAAAAAACACACACAGGAGGGACTAGGAAAAAGTTCTGGTTGGAAAAGAAGAATTGTATTTGTGGAATGTTGGTTTTGCGCTGCTAGGGATGGACGTCATGCTTAGTAAAGCGGAGGACTGGCAAAGGAAAGAAGACCCTTGACGAGAGGGATTGACACAGTGGCTGCAATGGTGAGCTCAAGCATAGCAATGATTGTGAGGTTGACACGGGACCTGGCAGTGTTTCGTTCTGTTGAGCAGGGTCTTGTTACAAGTTGGAATGGATGCAACAGCACCTAACAACAACAACAAGAACATCAAGTGAAAAGATGCTTAGTTGGCGATTGGAAGTATGAGCCTGGAGAAAATTTGAGAATTAGTTATCTAGCACTACTATAACAGAAATACCACAAGTGGATGGCTTTAACAAGGAGAAATTTATTTCTTCACAGTAAAGTAGGCTATAAGTCCAAATACAGGGCGTCAGTTCATGGGAAGACTTTCTCTTTCTGTAGGTCTTCTTATCAATCTTCTCTGGGACTGGGAGCTTCTCTGCGCAGGGACCTCAGGTCTAAAGGACACGCTCTGCTCCTGGCACTACTTTCTTGGTGGTATGAGGTCCCCCAACTCTCTGCTTGCTTCCCTTTACTTTTTATCTCTTGAGAGATAAAAGGTGATGCAGGCCACACCCCAGGAAAACTTCCTTTACACTGGACCAGGGATGTGACCTGGCTAAGGGTGGTGTTAAAATCCCACCCTAATCCTCTTTAACATAAAATTACAATCACGAAATGGGGGATAGCCACACAACACTGGGAATCACGGCCTAACCAAGTTGACACATATTTTGGAGGGCCACAATTCAATCCACGACAGGAATCATTTGCACGACAGTGATAATTGAAGGCAGTGGAGCAGATGAGATTGTCCTGGGAGAAAGGAGAGAAGTGGTCTGAGAGCTCACCTATGTTTATAACTCAAATTCTGCTGGCTTTAATGCCCAGTGTCATATAATCCTAAAAATGTGTTAAGCAAACTAGGTTTCAACATTTAAACACTACTTAAAATAACAGTAGACAAAATATAAACGGCAGGAATCAAATTCTTTAAACATTTTAATGTTCATTTAATTCTCCTCAACATTTCAGCATCACCAGTTTAACACATCAGCTTCTCCTTATGCTTCAAACACTTTAAAACTGGTAAGTACTATCTATTTATGAATAAGAAACCTATTTTACACCTTTATTTGTATTGACTATGGATTTGATTCATTGCTTCATTGTTTTTATTTTTTGATGGTAGCAAAGTAATACTTATTTTTATATTTTCCTGGGATTACATTGTATCGCCAGACCGTAAAAAAAAAAAAAAAAGAACACTGCCTTGAACCAGCCCAGGTGACAGCTTATGGGTTTTTGTTGTTAGATGCTGTCGATTCAGTTTCAACTCGTAGTGACCCTATGTACAACAGAACGAAACACTGTTCTGTCCTGCACCATCCTCACAATTGTTATGCTTGAGCCCATTGTTGCAGCCGCTGTGTCAATCCGTTTTGTTGAGGGTCTTCCTCTTTTTCACTGACCCTCTACTTTACCAAGCGTGATGTTCTTCTCTAGGGACTGATTCCTCCTGATAACATGTTATTTTGTTCATTTTCACTTATAAATATTATAAAATATGAACAGCTGGACCAGGCAACCACTAAAGTACTTTCTGAAGATTTGCCTTTTCTGAACATTTCATATAAATGAAATTTTACAATAGCTAGCCTTTTATGTTTGGTTTCTTTTATCTATCATAATGTTTTTGTGGTGCATCCATGTTGTAGCAAGTAGCAGTACATTTTTTTATTAATGAATAATGCTCCATTGTATGGCTAGCACACATTTTATCTCTCCATTCACCAATTGATGGACATTTCAATTATTTCCAGTTTGGGGCTATTATGAAGAATGTTAAGATTATTCATAGAAAAGTCTTTGTGTGGACATGTATTTTCATTTTTCTTGGGTACATATTTAGGAAAGAAATTTCAGGTTCATATAGTAAATGTGTGTATTAACATTTTGAGAAACTGCCAAACTGATTTTCCAGTGTGGCTCTAGCATTTGCACTCTCTAACAATCTATGAGGTTTCCTTCCAGTTTCTCAACATTCTCTCCAACACTTGTTATTGTCTGTCTTTTTTTTATAGCTATTTAGATGGTAAAAAAAAAAAAATTTTTTTTTTTTATTTAGATGGTGGAAACCCTAGTGGCAAGTGGTCAAGTACTATGGCTGTTAACAGAAGAGTCAGCAGTTCAAATCCACCAGACACTGCTTGGAAGCTCTGTGGCGCAGTTCTATTCTGTCCTATAGGGATGCTTTCAATTGGAATTGACTTGATGGCAATGGGTTTGGTTTGGTTATTTTATTTAGATGGTATCTTATTGTGGTCTTAATTTGTGTTTTCCTAATGATGAATGATTTGGAACATCTTTCCTTTGGCTTAATAACCATTTGTACATCTTCTTTGGTTAAATCAAGTAAGTATTCAAATATTTGCTTTCTTTTTTTTGTAAATCTGGGACCCTTTTCAAAAGTTCTATTTGCTGGAGCTTACGGAAGTTGCTTGGTCTCTTGGGTTGATTTTTTTAAAACTATTTTTCATTGTGGTAAAATACATATAATTTTCCATTTAACAATTTTAATGTGTACAGTTCAGTGGCATTAATCACATTCACAGTGTTATGCAACCATTCCTGCTATTTCCAAAATGTTTCATCAACGCAACTAGAAACTCTAAACCCGTTAAGGAGTAATTCCTTGTGCTCCCCATTCCACAGCCCTGGTAACCTGTAATCTACTTTCTGCCTATTTCGATATTTCACAACAGTGGAATGATATGGTAGTTGTCTTTTTATATCCGGCTTGAGGAGCCCTGGTGGTACTTACGCACTCAGCTGCTAACCAAAAGGTCTGGGACTAAACCCACCAGCTGTTCCACGGGAGAAACACGTGGCAGTCTGCTTCTGTAAGGATTCACAGCTTGGAAACCCTATGGGGGAGTTTTACCCTGTCTCTTAGAATCGCTATGAGTCAGAGTCTACTTGACAGCAACATGTTTGGGTTTGGTTTTTTATATCTGGTTTATTTCACTTCATTCCTTCTTATTGCAGAAAAATATTTCATGTATGTATATACCACATTTTTTTTATCCTTTCATCTGTTGATGAACACTTGGGCTGTTCCCACCTTTTGGCTATTGGAAATTCTCCTGCTATGAACGATGGCATACAAGTATCTGTTTGAGTTCCCGTTTTCAATTCTTTGGTTCTACAGCTAGGAGTGGAATTGTTGAGTCACACGGTAATTCTATTTAACTCTCTGAGGAACGGCCATACTGCTTTTCGAACAACACCATTTTGCAATCCAATCAGCAATGCAGGCAGGTTCCAATTTCTCCACATGCTTGCTTACACTTGTTATTTTCAGCTCTTTTGATTATAGCCATCCTGGTTGATGTGAAGTGGTATGTCATTGTGGTTTTGATCTGCAATTCCCTAATGACTAATGTTGAGCATCTTTTCATGTGCTTATTGATCATTTGTATAACTTTTTTGGAGAAATGTCTACTGAAGTCCTTTGCCTATTTTTTTAAATTGGGTTTGTTTGTCTTTATCTTTTTGTTGTTCACTTGTAAGAGCTCTTTATATATTTTGGATACTAGACCCTTATTGGACATATGATTTATATATGTTTTCTTCCATTCCGTGGGTCATCTTTGCACTTTCTTGATATTGTCCTTAGAAACACATACTTTTTTTTTTATTACATATGATTTTTTTATTGTAAATTTTTTTTATTAACTTTTATTAAGCTTCAAGTGAACGTTTACAAATCCAATCAGTCTGTCACATATAAATTTACATACATCTCACTCCCTACTCCCACTTGCTCTCCCCCTCTTGAGTCAGCCCTTTCAGTCTCTCCTTTCTTGACAATTTTGCCGGCTTCTCTCTCTCTCTATCCTCCCATCCCCCCTCCAGACAAGAGTTGCCAACACAATCTCAAGTGTCCACCTGATATAATTAGCTCACTCTTCATCAGCGTCTCTCTCCCACCCGCTGACCAGTCCCTTTCATGTCTGATGAGTTGTCTTCGGGGATGGTTCCTGTCCTGTGTCAACAGAAGGTCTGGGGACCATGGCCGCCGGGATTCCTCTAGTCTCAGTCAGACCATTAAGTTTGGTCTTTTTATGAGAATTTGGGGTCTGTATCCCACTGATCTCCTGCTCCCTCAGGGGTCCTCTGTTGTGCTCCCTGTGAGGGCAGTTATCGATTGTGGCCGGGCACCAACTAGTTAACACATACATTTTTAATTTTTTTTAAATTATGGTAAAATATATATCATAAAAAAAATGCTGTTTCAACCGCTCTTAAGTGTATAGTTCAGTGACAGTAATCGCATTCACTAAGCTGTGCAACTGTCATTACTACCTGTTTCCTAAAGTTTTCATCACCCCAAACAGAAATTTAGTGCCCCTTGGACGATAACTCCCCATCACCCCCTAACAATAAACTTTTGTCTCTATGCATTTGCCTATTCTAGATATTTCATATAAGTGGAATGATATAATATTTGTCCTTTTGTGTCTGGCTTATTTCACTTAGCATAATGTTTTCTAGGTTCATCCATATGGTAGCCTGTATCAGAACTTCATTTCTCTTTATGGCTGAATAATATTCCACTGTATGTACATACCACATTTTGTTTATCCATTTATCTGTTGATGGACATTTGAGTTGTTTTCACCTTTTTGGCTATCGTAAATAACACTGCAATAAGCACTGACATACAAATATCTATTTGAGTCCCTGATTTCAGTTGCTTTGAGTATATATCCAGGAATGAATTTCTAGGTCATATGTTTGGTTTTGTTTGTTTATGGTAACTTTGAGGTCAGGTGGCACATACAGTTAAATGGTTGGCTGCTAACTGAGAGGTTGACAGCTTGAAACCACTCAGATTCGAAAGCCCTGGCAACCTACTTCCGAAAGATCAGAGCCATTGAAAATCCTATGGAATGCAGCTCTGCACTGAAACCCATGGTGTCAGTCATCATGAGTTGGAACCTACTCCACGGCAACTGATCCTTTATGTTAATTCTATGTTTTATGGTTTGAGGAACTGCCAAACTATTTTTCCATGGTAGCTGTACCATTTTACATTCCCACCAAAACTACTGGATGAGAGTTCTAATTTCTCCACATTCTCGTCAACACTTGTTATCTTCCCTTTTTTATCCAATAATAGCTGTCCTAGGGCAGTGAGTGGCGTCTCATTGTAGATTTAATTTGCACTTCCCTAACATGAGTCAGAAGCGACTCGACGGCACTGGGTTTGTTTTTTTTTTAATGAGTAATGATTTTGAGCCTCTTTTCATGTGCTTGCTGGCCATTTGTATATCTTCTTTGGAGGATGTCTGTTCAAGGTCTTTGCCCATTTTTAAATTGGGTTGTTTGTCTTTTTGTTGTTGACTTGTAGGGGTTCTTTATACATTGCAAATCCTAGTTTCTAATTTTAGATCTTTACAGTCTGTTCTTAACAAAGCAGGCAGAATTATACCTTTAAGCCACTTCTTACTCAGAAATCTGCAGTGACTTCCCATGTCACTCAAAAAAAGACAAAATCCTTACTGTCATTTACAGGACTCTACATGACCTGGTCCCTGGGAACCTCCTTGACTTCACCTCCTATTTTTCTCCCCACTACTCACTCTGGTATAGGCACTGGCCTTCTTTCTGTTCCTTGAACATATCTCATGCCATTTGCAGCTATTCTTTCTTTTAGCTGGGCTCTTTTCCCTCATGTATCCACATGGATTGCTCCCTCACATACTCTGAATCTCTGCTCATATGTCATCTTATCTTATCCAACAGGCTTTTTCTGACTTTTCATTTTCAAATAAAATCCATGCCTCTGTGTCATTTTTTAATTCTTATTCCAATTCATTTTATCTTCACAACCTTATTACCATCTGTTGTAGTATATATTTATTAATTTATTTACTTATTGTCTGTCAGAACCCTGGTGGCACAGTGGTTAAGAGCTGTGGCTATTAACCAAAGGATCAACAGTTAGAATTTACCAGCTGCTCCTTGGAAACCTTATGGGGCAGTTCTGCTCTGTCCTGTAGGTTTGTTATGAGTTGGAATCGATTCAATGGCAATGAGTTTTATCATCTGTCTCTCCCATTTGGAAGATAAGGGCCATGAGGGCAGACCTTTTTGCTTAGTCCTGAATTTCTAGGGCTCAGAACAGTGCTTGGCAAATTGTAGGTATTAATAAAGATGTATAGAGTGAATGAATAAATGAATGAATTAATTGAAGTTTGACTTTAACACAATTTCAAATCAAATGTTTAATTCAAAGAACAGTGAAATATTTATTATCCACGGCATATGCCAGAGGTTATATTTCTTCTTTCTCTTAGAGTTGTTTTTCTAAAGCCTGAAAACTTAAAATTCATGTCATTTAATTGAAACATTGAAATCCTGCTGTAAATCTATTTTTAATATCAGTAAAGGTCACTCTTGTAATTTTAGAATTTCAATGAATAAGTGATAGTTCAAGTTTCATGTCAACATGTCATTTGCTGTTAGAATAGAATAGGCAACAATGTTTTTGGGATGAACTGGAGTCTGAGTTCTGCTTTTTGGAAAATTGAAAGTATAAAGACAATGATGGCCATTCATCAGGTGTGATTTACTTGTCACTTCAAGGAGGAAACATTGAGCTTGTGAAACAGTTGAAAGGTTAGTAGTTATGGTATATTAGGGCTTTAGGGGAAAAAGAAGAGGAGATGGGTATTGCTGGAAAGAGAATGTCCTCTTCTCTTTTCTATTTTAACTTTTCTCACTTTTCTCAACAGCGAAGGAGTTGATAATCTAAATTTTATAACCCAGAACCCTCATGGGGCTTCATTTACTATTGAGGGGTTATTGAACTTTAAAAATGATCTAGATAAGTGGATTTATGGATTTAATCTTTTAGTTTTAATGAAATGAATCCTCATGTCATTAGACAAACAATTTGAGAAGGTTCTTGAAAAGAAATCAAGGATAGAAGATAATGCAATTAATGCACTCAAATGTGAAAGCAAAGCTGACGTCTTTCCTACGTCTAATAAAAACTTTACACAGCCATGCACTTAATTTGTCCTTTCTTCAAGATCGAGGTGCTGTTTTAAAAATAACTGAAAATGGAGCAAATTTTTAAATTGATTTTTATTCTGAAAAAACTTAAACATACACAGAAGTAGAGAGAATAACACAATAAACACCCATGTTTATCACCCACGAGTAACACTTATCAGATTTTATCACATTTCCTTTAGCTATCCCATTTTGTTGATGTTGTCATTGATGAAATATTTTAAACAAATCCTCATGGCACTTCACCCAACATACTTCAGTACGCATCTGTGGAATATACAGACATTTTCTTACAACTACAATGCCATTACCACAGCTATCAAAATTAGCGATACTATTGTGGGTGTATCTTATATGTCCTTATTCATTTTCCTTAGTTGGCTCAAAATATATCTTCTTTTCAGTCAATTTAAGGAACCCTGGTAGCGTAATGGTTAGGAGCTTGTCTGCTAACCAAAAGGTTGGCAGTTCGTATTCACCAGCTGCTCCTTGGAAACCCTAGAGGACAATTCTGCTTTGTCCTATAGGGTAGCTATGAGTGGGAATTGACTCCACGGAAACCGGTTGGTGGTGCAATGCTTTGGCTGTTAACTGAAAGGTTAGCAGTTCCAACTTGCCCAGCCGGTCCACAGGAGAAAGACCTGAGAATCTGCTCCTGTAAAGATTGCTGTTAGTGTTAGGTGCTGTTGAGTCCGTTCCAACTCATAGCACGATACCATGTACAACAGAACGGAACACTGTCCCATGTACAACAGAATGGACACTGCCTGGTCCTGCACCATACTCTCAATTGTCACTATTCCTTAAAGATTACAACCTAGAAAACCATCCAGGGCAATTCTGCTCTGTCATATGGGATTGCTATGAGTAAAAATCAATTCAACAGCACCTAACAACAACAACAACAGTTAATTCAAATCAGAATTCAAACAAAGTCAGTAACTGATTTTGGTTGGAACCTCATGCTATAGAGGAAGCATTTTGAAAACTGATGTTTGAAAATGTTTACACTGTTATGTGATTTTGTGCTGAAAATAATGTAAGCATTTCTCACTCTAAAAATACCACCTCTGGACTCTTACCTGTTGGAGGACACCTCTCCTCCTGCTGGACTCCACCGTGTTGCCTATACCCATTGCCATCAAGTCAATTCTAACTCATAGTGACCCTATAGGACAGAGTAGAACTGCCTTGTAGGGTTTCCAAGGCGCAGCTGGCGGATTCGAACTGCCGAATATTTGGTTAGCAGCTGAGCTCTTTAACCACTGTGCCACCAGGGCACTGCCTATAGATGTCTTTTCTTTTCTTTTTTCAGAATCAGGGAACTTGGTCCAGCCTTGCCTGGGCTGTTTATTTACAGGGAGGGCAGTGGGCTATGAGGTCACTGGGGCTGTGCTGCAGTGACAGTCTGGGACTCCTGCTCAAACTCTGTTACTCTGGGCCTCTTGCTAATTCTCCTTCGGATGACTAAACCAAGGGCCAGTCACCCTGGAGGAGTCTGCTTCATCCAGACCTGCTGTGCTTGATGAGGGCTTTGTAACTGATGCAGCCACTGGAATCCTCTTACTCAGCCAATAGCTGCTCTACTTCAGCTTCCGTCATTGATCATTTTCTCTCCCAGAGTGGCCAGCACTGGCCAGAGCTCATGCCCATGACCATGCTGTTGCTCTCCTTCTGGAAAATGCACAAAACCTCCAAGAAGTCCACGTAGGTGTCCTACTCCTTGTCTCAGGAGATATGCTGCAAGATGAATGGGAATGTCTCAGAGTCCCGCGTTTTGGAGTTCATATTTTCAGGCTTGGGGTTACACAGGACGCTCAGCACCCCAAGAGTATAAAGATATACTTCTCTGCTGACCAGATGGAAAAGTTCAAAGAGGCCCTCTCATTGTTTGACTGGCCATAACTGGAGAGATAAAGATCACTTATTTTTTTATAGGCAGTGTGGGGACCTGCTGCAGTCTCTGGGCCAGGACCCCACCAACTCTGGGGTGCCCTGTCTACATGCCTTTGACAGCCTTCTGGGAATGCCCGCTGTAGCTAGATGCAGAAGAAAAGCTTGCCTTCTGGACTTCCAGTATTGCCACCTGTCACCTTAAATATTTATTTATTCATTTACTAATTTATTGGCAAAATGGTTAAAGCACTCGGCTGCTAACTGAAAGGTCGGCGATTGGAACCGCCAACCTCTTTGTGGGAGGAAAGACCTGCAGCTCTGTTTCCGTAAAAATTTTAGCCTAGAAAGGCTTATGGGACAGTTCTACTCTGTCCTATAGGGTCACTGAGAGTTGGGATCAACCCGATAGTACACAACAACATTACTTAGAAGCCCTTTCTTTAAGGCTGTCTCTGTCTAGTATCTAGTGGCTAGAAAGCCATGACACCCGAGGTTTTAAGCTGTCTGCTTAGAACAAAATACTTTCTTTTGAAGGTTTTTAGAATTTCAACTGCTTCATGCTTTTCAGATGAGTTACAATTCAAAATGTCTAGAACACCATCCTATTCAATAGTTAACAGATAATTGTCTTATTTGGCTCACCCAGCTGAGACAGGGAGGAGATTGGGCTGGCTGAATTAAATAAGGGCTACATTTCAAGGTCCCGTGTGCTTGACCAGCTATAATTAAATAGTCTCTGAATCTAAACCTAAGTGTAGGCCACCATATAACTTTTACTGCTGGCACCGGAGAACTACTTGTGACAAGATAAGAGGCTACATTTCAAGGCCCTGTGTGCTTGACCAGCTGTAAATTACTGATAATCCTCTTGAGTTGTTTTTCAAGGCCTCACCAGGTGCAGAGCATGCACAGTAAAGATCAATGTGGACTATGAATGACCTTCCACGTGTGACAATCATGAACAGGGACCCCTCGCCAGGGCTTGAACCAAGATCCAGAGACACTACACATGCACAACATCTTAGAAGAAGACCTATTCAACATCCTGACAGCTCTTGTGACAGACTCCGTTTTGGTTCCAGCAACTTCTGTGAGGAAGTCCATCTTGAATTCTAACTTCACCCACATTTGATTTTCATAATCCCTCCCCTTCTCCTGGAAATCCCCACCCATCTAATGAATAAAAAAAAAAAAAAAATGAATAAAGGTAATGCCTTTTTCTCCCACCTAAAAACTTTTATAAGCCCTAGGGAATCCTTTGTTCAGGGAGAGACTGGAGGCTATCGTAGGTGGAAACCCCTCTCCCTTGCGAGCCTTTTATTTTCTTTCTGTCACTAATAAACCTTTGTTCGTGTGGAACCTCTGAGCCTCTCCTGGTCCTTCTTGGTCAGCAGAAGGTAAGAACCTAGGCAGGGCTTAGTCCCAAGCTGGGAAGCCCAGCCCTGTAACACAACCTCCCATATTCCCAAGGAATCTCAGTCCATTCCCAGGGAGAGGACACACAAAGGAAGAAAAATGGCAGAAGAAGGGAATGGCCAAAATTACTTATTTATTGAAACCCATCTGTGTACTTGATTCTGAACAGCCATAAAGACACTTGTAACCCTTGTAAGATTCTATATAAGCTCTAATGTAAAACTGCTCTTTGGGACTCCATAGAGACAGCCTGTGTTGCTGCTGGGTCCCCCGTGATGTATGCATCTCCTTAATAAACTTTCTCCCTCTTTCTGACTTGGAGTACGTTTCATTGGCTCGACTGCTCCAGGGCACAGACCCTAATTAGGTAACAGGGGTAATTACTGTTAGGATCAGCTCAGGTTTCTGATGTGGTTTCAAGTTTGGGAAGCGTGATTTGGAAAATGTCTGATGTGAGAGTACTTGACTTCTAAAATTATACCTAATGTAGACTAAACACCATAAAGCCAATCAAAGGGGGATTTGACTTCCTAATGTCGGCACAGCCTCAGATAAACAAACTCATTGTGACATTTTTAGTTCTGTACTCAACTCACTTTAGAGTCCCTAGTTCCATTACAATTACTTATTTATTGAAACCCATCTGTGTACTTGATTCTGAACAGCCATAAATGAAAACCTAGACCTTCCCCAGGGAACTTCCAAGCTAAATTCTGTTGGTTAATGTCCTGGAATTATTGGACGATGGAGTCTGGCCTACAACTCAAAACAATTCTCTGAAGTTTACATTAATCATGAAAACCTTGAAAAGTGATTATCCATGTTTTAGCTCTAAGCCAATATTAGAATAAATTTGTTTCTTAAGCCTCAAGTAAAGTTGATGGTAATGCTCTTAGCTTATACGTCAGAGTATTGCTGTACGGATAAACTCGTGTAATACAGTGATTTTTACCTGATTAGGGTCTGCCCACTTGTGCAGTTGAGCCAATAAAATGTACTCCAAGGCAGAAAGAGTAAGAAAGTTTATTAAGGGAATGTATACATTGCTGGGGACCTGACAGCAACACAGCCTGGCTCTATGGACTCCCAAAGAGCAATTTTACATTAGTTTATATAGAATCTTACAAGGGTTAGAAGTGTTTTTGTAGTCTGCAGATGGCCTGACCAGAAGAGTTATTCATTACAAGATAATGATAAAAGACTCTTTATCAAACTAAGGAGCCATATGCCCTACATCTCTTTATCAGGCTAAAGATATACATATCAGACTCCTGGACTCAGATCTCCATGCGGGGAGGTTGTAAATCACAGGTGGTCAGACAGAACAAAACAAAGTTATTTGCATCAGATTAAAACAAAGACCAAAGTCATTAACATTAGGTCAAAACAAAGTCATTAACAGAGGTATGTGAAGGAAGAGGCAGGTGGAGGAAGGAGAAAAACTTATAGGTTCATCACCCCGTTAGTTATGTCAAGCTCTCAGTTGCCCGTTTTGAAAAAGGAGAAAACATGCTGGGGAGAAGTAGGGTCACAGTGATTAATAACTACGTTAATGATTAAATCAAAATCACTTGTCTTCACAAAGGACAAACCTCATTAATGGCTATGCCTATAAAGTGTGCTATTTATTTTTATACTTTGTTTTATACTTGTGTGCTATTTATTTATAAACTGGGCCACCAAGGAAATTTTGAACAGTGTATCAGTACTATTAGGTAAACCATTCAAGGTCTCAATTTTGCAGACTTTATCATAGTGGCCCCATCACCTACAGGCTGCAACATAGTGCTCTGAGGCTTTGCTACTGAAGTGTGGTCTTGTTGGACAACAGCATCAGTATCAGGCCACCCCAGACCTATTGAATCCAAATCTGTGTTAACAAGATCCCTAGGCCATTCACACCCACTTTAAATTCTGAGGGGTGGTGTGTCTAGCAGGTCACCCCCTTCCCTTCTGTAACGATCTCAGCATTGCCGCCTTTGGGGAAGTGCTCATCTGCACTGCTGGTGAGAGGAGCCCCCAGTGGCCATTGAGTCAACTCCAATTCATGGCAACCTCATGTGTGTCAGAGTAGAACTGTGCTCCGTAAGGTTTTTAGTGGCTGTTTTTCACAAGCAGATTATCAGGGCTTTCTTCTGAGGTATCTCTGGGTGGATTCTAACTGCCAACCTTTTGGTTAGCCACCAAGCATGTTAACCATTTGTACCACACAGGACTTGAGTCAAAAGAGACTTCCTTGCTTTTTTCCACCCTGCCCCAACCTACAGGGCATGTGACTTAAGGTGGGTGGCCAGTCATCTTCTCTCTAGGGCATGTAATGTAATCTTGAGTTGAGACACACAGGGACACAAGGTGCTTGGGGTTGAGCCATCTTGCAGCCAGGCCACAGAAAAGACCCATGAGTTCCCTCCTGCAGCTATTGAGGCCCCAGGAGATGAGCTAGTTTCTGTGATAATAGAGTTGTTAAGCAATTTCTTCTGTTTAACTTCTCAGAAATAAACACAGTAAATATTTTCTTTATAAAACATATATACTCCTTTCAGAATTTTCAGGTACATAAACCAGTCTACGTATCTTTTTAAATTATACAAATCGGATCATACAATAAATACTTTTCTGCGTTTTCTTTCTTCACTTAGTGTGGGTCATAATTCCTTATTGGGAACCTTTGGGGCCAGTTGAGTTTGGGAGTTCAGAATATTTTGCATTTTAAAGTGGTAATACGTGCATACACCAAATATCACACAACACTCCTAGTAGAGTCGGGGACATTATCGCAAAATCACATACACTAACCATTTTTTGCACTTGAAGTGAGATAAATTAAGACCGTAAATATCCTCATGTCAGACCAGGGATGTGTTTGCTGCCAAGTGAGTTCAGGACTGGTCAGTTTTTACTGCCAGGTGAGTTTCAAAGAACTTTTAGTTTCTAGAGTGTTTTAGATCTTGGAGTTGTGATTGATTTCCAGATCAGTACTTAGGAGTCCCTGGGTGGTGCAAATGGCTAAGTGCTGGACTACTAACCAAAAAGTTGGTGGTTCTAACCCACCCAGAGGCACCTCAGAAGCTAGGCCTTGTGAACTGCTCCTGAAATGCCACAGCCTTGAAAACCCAATGGAACAGTTCTACTCTGTACACACGGGGTCATATGAGTCAGAATCAAGCTTGACATCAACTAATTAACAACAACTTATGGTTCCTGCTCAGTATTTTTCATGTCTCTTCAGATATTCCATTGTATGGATGCAACATAATTTATTTAATTGATCTTGTATGGATGGATGTTTAGGATTTTCCAATTTCTGCTATTATATATAATGTTTCAGTGATCATCTTTGTGTGTTTATTTTAATGCACTTGTGCAAATACAAAACAACAATTTAAATATTTGAACAGAGACAATTTGAGGGAAATGCTGCTCATTTTCTAGTTGCAAATGGTTTCTCCCCTTGTTGGAGGACAATTATGTAGAAAATTATTTCCAAACCCGATGATGGAAAGTATCCTAAAGTGGAGGAAAGAGCTTAGTCTTGAGGGCCAGGACCCAGGTTCAAGTTCAGGCCTCACCATTTAACATGGGAAACTTTAGGTTTTTTTTTTATGCATCTCAATTCATAAAATATGGAATTGTAATATATGATTTCAATCAGTCAATATTGAGTTCCTATGTACAGGCACTATTCTAGCAAATACTTGCTAGGCCATACATTCTCAATTTTTAGACTCTCACTTAGTTTATCTTTTATTGGAAGATCTTATAAAAACAGAAGGTGGAAGGGCAGACATTGCTGAAAGAAAGAACTTAGTCAGGAGCTGGCTTATTTCTTTCCCCTTTACTTTCTTCCTCCTGTTTTTATTTTCTCTTCTTTCTACTTTTAATCCCTCAATAGGAGCTATACTGTTGTATGACAACCATATATTTTTGTTTAAATTTAATAAAAGATATTCTAGATAATTACTCTGCGCTTTCTTTCAGGGTACTTTATTTTATCACTTTATTTAATTTCTTATTAATTAATTTCTTTAAATTAATTCCTTTAATTAATTTTCTAGTATTAACTTCACAATGGCTGACTAAAGCAGCGATCACTTTATTGTCAAAATGAAAATTCATTCAAACTAGCTTAAGGCCAGAAACAAAAATAAGACAGACATTTATCGAATGTCTAAATATATCCCAGGGAGCAGTGGTGATTCAGTGGTAAAATTCTCACCTTCCACATTGGAGACATGGGTTTAATTCCCAGACAAGGGACCTCATGCACAGCCATCACCTGTCTGTCAGTAGAGACTTGTGTGTTGCTGTGAAACTGAACAGGTTTCAGTTGAACTTCCACACTAAGACGGACTTGAAAGAAAGGCCTGGCTATCTACTTTCAAAAATTGGCCAGTGAAAACCCTATGAATCACAACAGTCTGATCTGCAAACAGGAGTGGTACAGGCCTGGGCAGCATTTCATTCTGTTGTGCACAGGGTCGCCATGAGTTGGGGTAAACTTGACATCAGCTAACAACAAAGGTACCCCAAGTAACTGTAGAGTGATGATTAGAGAGATGTCTCACAAGGCACTGAAACCAGGAGTCCATAGTTTCTTGCTCTGTCTTTTCTGGAATGCTGGATCTTTTGTCTCTGTTTCTCTAGGCACATCTGTTTTATTTTCCTAGATCTTACTATAAGTTATTTTACTGTGCTATGGCATGCATGTATTGATTCCGCTCTTCCTGATCTCCTAGCTCAAGCACTTATCAGAGACCAAGTGGAGTCTAGTTTGGTGTTTCAATTCTAAATTCCAAGAAGAGATTCTGATTGCCCAGATTTAGTCATGTACAAACCCATTGTCCAATCAGCAGTGGTCAAGGAGAAGCAGGGCCATGTCCTACAAACATGATGACCATGGCTCAGCAATTAGAGAAGTGGGCATGGGACCAGGCTAGGCACTTATCCTAGAAGGTTCCTAAAATTTTGGCACAGAATATGCCCTCTCTACATGTTTGTTAAGCTTAATATGTTATGTTCACCAGGATGGTTTATATAAAATGTGGTTGTTATTTTTAGGTGCCATTGAGTTGGTTCTGACTCATAGTGACCTCATGCACAACAGAATGAAACACTGCCCAGTCCTGTGCCATCCTCACAATCATTGTTATGCTTTAGCCCATTGTTGTGGCCACCATGTCAATCCATCTCATTGAAGGGCTTCCTCTTTTTTGCTGACCCTCTACCAAGCAAGATGTCATTCTCCAGGGACTGATCCCTCCTGATAATATGTCCAAAGTATGTGAGATGAAGTCTCGCCATCTTTGTTTCTAAGGTGCATCCTGGCTGTACTTCTTCCAAGACAGATTTGTTCGTTCTTTTGTCAGTCCATGGTATATTCAGTATTATACACATTTATATGTTATATATTAATTCATGTATTACATAAAATAGTCCTTTCCAATCTCCTTGATTTCTTTCTTGAATTTTTATTGTAGTAATTAAAGCTAAAGATAGGATGTGGCTGATGTCTGAATATAAAAAAAAAATAACTAAAGTGCTGTTTGAAGAATTAGCTTGAAGAGCAATTCTTTTTTTAACTTAATAAGTATATTAGATCTTGATTTAGCTGTCTTTCTTTTTGGGTGAAAATTTGTTTAATCTTGTCTTACCATGAGAAAATGCACAGCATGTGAATTTTAGGCATTCTTATAAAGTTTAAACACATTACCTTTTGTTGACAGGTACTAATTTGTATGAGGAAAGAAAAGGAAAGATGGGCTCAGTGAAATCATTTAAGTTCAGAAGTATGCTAATTAATCGAGTTTCTAATTGGTTTACCATTTTTTTAAACCTTTTGCCCAAATTCCAGTGATTAGTCATGGTTGCTTTATTACACAACTCTAGAGGACATCTAAGGACATAATCATTGACCTGGGGAAGTAGGGTCTACTTTTGGGAATTGAGCAACCCCTTTGAAAAAGACCATAATAGAAGGTCCCGGACAGAATGGGAGAAAATTGTAGAACAAAATTCAAATTCACGAAAAATAAATAAATAAATAACTAGACTTAGTGGTCTGACAGAGACTGGAGGAAGCCCAGACTGTAGTCCCTGGACACCCTGCTAACTCAGAACTGAAGCCACTCCCCAAGTCCACCTTTCAGCCAAAGGTTAGACAGTCCTGTAAAACAAACAACACATGTGAGGAACAAGCTTCTTAGTTCAATTAAGTATATAAGACCAAAAGGACAACATCTGCCCAAAAGCAAAGTCGAGAAGGCAGGAAGGGACAGGAAAACTGGAAAAATGGACATGGGGATCCCAAGGTGGAAAGGCGGAGACTGCTGCATTGCGAGGATTGCAACCAATGTGGCAAAACTATCTGTGTATAAATTTTTGAATGAGAAACTAATTTGCTCAGTAAACTTTTACCTAAATCACAATAAAATTAAAAAAAAAAAAAAGAAATACAAGTGGTTCTTGTAGTAGAGTTCCAGCAGAAAACACCATGTCCAATAAACTTAATGGAAGAGCATTTAATGAAGGGCCCACTTCGGAGACTGAACAGGGTTAAGGGAGCTGACATACTCAGGGACCTAGCAGTAACAGAAAGTTATACCCCAGAAGTCCAAAGCATGAAGGGAATGGTGTTAGTGGAGCCTACTGAGAGCTGGAATCATGGAAGAGGGGCTGCCACACAGGAGCTGTGACTGTACCAGAGATAGATAAGTACCCTGACACTTTCTATCCCCTATATCCCGACCTCCTTCCTATGCCTTACATTAGCTGAATTCAACTAGTAGCCAGAAGTTAAGGGAGCCCAGATGACATAGTCCATAGAGTTCAGCCTTCTGGGACACAAAACAGGGCAGAAGGAACCCAGAGAATAATCTATGTGAACAGATGGAGAATAACCAGCACGGTCCGAAAATATACGAAAAGCAATAATTTTACATAATTAGGAAACAAAATTAAAATTAAAAAGCAATCTTTGGTACCAAGACAATAAAATGTTGTCTAAGACTGTATTCTCTAGAGGAGCTAGTTCAGTGAAGTACCTATATATAAATATATGTACAGTACAGGGAGGTTTATTTCAAGGAAATGGCTCACCCAGTTGTGGAGGCCGGCAAGTCCCAAATCCATGGGTCAGGCATGAGACTGGAGGCTTCTCCTGACTCATTTGGTTGCAGGGGCTGATGAACCCAAAATCAGGAGGGCAGACAGCAGGCTGCTGGTTTACCTCTCAAGAACCGGAGGTCAGAGGATGACAAGTCAGATACGCGATACATGATCAAGAGAGAGACAGAGACAGCTTTGCCAGAACATGGTGATTATCATTTTAACCTGAGCCTATGTGTCTTGGTCATCTAGTGCCACCATAACAGAAATACCACAGGTGAATGGCTTTAACAAAGAGAAGTTTATTTTCTCACAGTCCAGTAGGCCAGAAGTCCAAATTCAGGGCGCCAGCTCCAGGGGAAGGTTTTCTCTCTCCGTTGGCTGTGGAGGAAAGTCCTTGTCATCAGTCTTCCCTTGGTCTGGGAGCATCTTAGCGCAGGAACCTCAGGTCCAAAGGTTGCACCTGCTCATGGCACTGCTTTCTTGGTACTATGAGGTCCCCATGTTTCTCTGCTTGTTTCTCTCTTTTATATCTCAAAAGAGATTGGCTTAAGACACTATCTAATCTTGTAGATCTCAATATAACTGGCACTAATCCATCTCATTACATCATAGTGATAGAATTTACAACACATTGGGAAATCACATCAGATGACAAAATGGCAGACAATCATACAATACTGGGAATCATGACCTAGCCAAGTTAACAGATATTTTTTCAGGACACAATTCAGTCCATGACACCATGTAAAACAGAATAAAATGCCGCCTGGTCCTGTGCCTTCCTCACAATTGCCAACATGTTCGAATCCGTCATGGAGTATCATTTTAACATGTAATAAATACAAAAATTATTAATGAGGTATTTTATACTTTTTAAGTACTAGGTTTTTGAAATTAAGTGTGTGTTTTACATTCACAGCACATCTCAATTCAGATGCCAAATTTTCAATGATTAAAGTGAAATACAGCCCTACCAAAACAATAAATTTGTGTTGATTGGAAAAATAGTTTGCGCCACTTTGGTTTTTAAAACTTGAATGTAACTTGATCTATTTTTAAAAAGACCTGTGGTCAACTGTGTTTGGAAAATACTATGTTAAGGAAAATTAAACAAGTTCCTTTGCTGTCAGCAACATTGGCCAAGGTCATTTAAGGTCATGCACTAGCCCCATCACAAGTGCTCAATAGCCACATGTAGCTAGTGGCCATTGTATTGGGCACTGTAGGGTTAGAAGGTGGGATTAATGAGACTTGAGATTTGAGTTTACCTTCTGCTAAACCAAAAAACCCAAACCCATTGCCATTGAGTCAATTCTGACTCATAGTGACCCTATAGGACAGAGTAGAACTGCCCCATAGAGCTACCGAGGAGCACCTGGCGGATTCGAACTTCTGACCCTTCGGTTAGCAGCCATAGCACTTAACCACCAGGCCACCAGGGTTTCCACTATCTTCTGCTAGTGGAGCTTAAACTAAAAGGGAATTTTGTTATGAATAGTCTTCCACTCTGGCCCTAGTCAAGTGTTACACAGAGCTCTGCCTCTGGTGCTTCACTGTTGATAGTGCTCCAGCTGGTCTCACTGGTACCACATGCCTGTTCCTGACAGTGGCCTCCTGCAGCCTTTGCAGTGGTGTCTTGCCTGTAGTGGTGTCTTGCCTGCGGCTCTGCAGCCCTGATACTTGTCATGTAGAAATAGTGTATTCATGTAGTAATAGTCCTGTGGCATCCTCCATGACCTTAAATGACCTTGGCCAATGTTGCCCACAGCAAGGAACTTGCTTTACTTTGTTTAACCCAGTGTTTTCCAAACATAGTTAACCACAGGTGTCTTTAAAAATAGATTAAGTTACATATACTCCTTTAGAAATGCTGTCCTAGCTGGCTGGAGATTCCTGGTTCTGAAGCCTGCTCATTTGGCCATGCCTGGTTTCAACCTGTCCTAGAGGGCACCAGTTTGATACCTATCTGTAAAGGGCATCTGTTGTTTTTGCCTGAACAGCATCTGCTCCCCCTTTTTCTGATGTCCTTCTCTAAGGAGTGTTCCCTCCTGACAACATGTCTAAAGTACGTGAGACAAAGTCTCACCATCTTCGCTTCTAAAGAGCATTCTTTCTGGCTATACTTCTTCCAAGACCGATTTCTTCATTCTTTTGTCAGTCCATGGTATATTCAATGTTCTTCACCAACACCATAATTCAGAGGCATCAATTCTTTGGTCTTTCTTATTCACTATCCAGCTTTCTCATACAAATGAGACAGTTGAAAATATCACGGCTTGGGTCAGGCACACCTTAGTCCTCAAAGTGACATCTTTGCTTTTCAACACTTTAAAGAGGTCTTTTGCAGCAGATTTGTCCAATGCAATACATGGTTTGATATAATATAAAATAATATAATATAAATAATAAATATAACATAACATAATATATAATAAAGCTTAGAAAACCTATGAGGGAAGTTCTGCCTGTCAAATGGGGTTGCTATGAGTGGACAGACATTGACTAGACAGCATCTAAGGACAAATGACATGTGCCAGTTACAGCTGTAAACATTTTATGAACTCATTTACTCCATACCATATTCCTATAAGGTAAATAGTTCTTATTAATAGCATCATCATTCTATTTGACAGGTTAGGAAATTAAACTATGAAGTTAAGTAGCTTTTGTAAGCTCACAAAACCAGTAAGTGGTAACATTTGTAGTCAGGTCCAGGCTGTCTGGCCCCACAGTCCCTGTCCCTAACCATTAGGCAGCACTGTCTTGAAGTTTTAAAAGAAGATACCACAAGTAAGAGGAATTAAGAGAATTATCCAGGGACCCACAGCTTTTAATTAGTGGGGCCACTATTCTAACTCACGTTTTTTAATTCTGAGGTTGGTATCCTTCCTTACTAGTCTATGTTTCTTCCATCAGTTATAAGTTGTGTGACCTTGGGCAAACCACTTGACTTTGCCTTACCTGTGAAACGGGGATAATAATGCTTACTTTATAAAGTTGTTCTGAAAATTAAATAAAATAAATTACACAAAACATTTAGCTTAGTCCCTGCCACTTTAACGGCTAGGTTTCCCAGAAATCTCTTTATTCTTAGTATTTGATAAGGCTAGACTTATTATGAACATATTAGTATTGGAAAGTAGAGTGCATGTGAAGTAAAAGTGATGATTTTACATAACCTTGATACGTGTTTAGATTTGGTTGGCTTTAGAACTAGGTGGTTGTTGTGTCTATGGAACTACTTTTTGTCAAGGGCAAAGAAGTTATTATACAGATCCTTAAAATCCCATTCCCCACAAGGCTCTTTAAAAAAAATTACATGTTCTGGGTCTATTTACTATCTTAAAATAACATTCTTTTATTTCCATAAAAACAAACAAACAAAAAAACCAAACCCAGTGCCGTTGAGTCGATTCTGACTCATAGCGACCCTACAGGGCAGAGTAGAACTGCCCCATAGAGTTTCCAAGGAGCGCCTAGTGGGTTCGAACTGCCGTCCCTTTGGTTAGCAGCCATAACACTTAACCACTACACCACCAGGGTTTCCTTTATTTCCACATCAAAATGTAAAGGTGAGTTAATGCTGGAACATTCTGTTTTCTTATTCTAAAACAAAATCTATTGACTCGATTTGATTTGTTTTCCCATTTTCTGTTGATGCTTTGCTTGATATAATCAATGGAAATAATCAGGTTAAGTAGTAGGGCTCTTTCTTTTTTTTCCCTGAATAAAATTATGATGTACTTGTCAGACTTCAAAAATATGATGGAACATGGTGTAAAAGGTCTACACAGTAAAAGTAAGAGCCAAGAGTATTTAAAATGGATAGGGATATTTTTATAATGTAGATAGTAGCTGGAAAAGGTTCAATAGAACTAGAATGTTAGTATTTTTTGGAGCATGGTATGCATTCCAGTATGTATTTGGAGTTAAATACAATACCTTTCACCTTCATAGGTCCCTTTCTGTCAATACCCACTGCCATCACTCCAACCCACCAACTCTTAGCTTTACTATGACATTAGCCTCTCAATCCTCAACATTTCAGTTATATTACATGCCCACTCAAACATATTACTTGATTACTCATTGCCCTCAAGACGAAATCCAAAGTACTTAGACATCAGTACTATAAACATTATACAACATAAATAAAGCAATTCATTAATTAACTTATTAAACATAGGTTTATTGACATTTTGTCGGTCCATTCCTTGTGCTAAACTTCGAGCATACAGATGGAGATCATGGTCCTTGTCCTCAAAGAGTTCACCTTTTAGAGGGGAAGACAGACTAGCAAAGGATCCTTTACAGTGCAGTGTGGTAAATGGAGGACAGTGGAAACTCAGGGGAAGGGCACCCAACTCATTTACATTGTGGTTTCAGTTTTGTTATTGAACGACTTTTCCAACTTATCTCTCACTGCTTTTTTCAAATTCTCTGTGTTAGTGTTGCTATGAGTCAGAATTGACTCGACAGCAGTAGGTTTGGTCTTTTTTTGGTTTAGATTTATCTACTTGCAGTTTTCCTAAACATCATGCATATACCCATCTCTGACTTTGATCATATTGTGTTTTTTCATGCTCAGTATCTCTGTTTTCTGTTTATTCACTCAACCAGCACGAATTGAACGTATACTGTGTGCCAGGCCATGTGTGCTCTACATTGTTGATGCATGAACCAGAGAAACACACCCCCACCTCATGAAGCTGACAGTGTTGCCTTTCTAATCCCTCTTGCTCTCTCTAAATTCTTCTAGTCTAAGTTAGGAGTCATTCTTCCTTGAACGCTCCAGCAAATGTCATTTCTTTCTTCTTGAGCTCCACTGGACTTACAGCCACATGTCAAATCTTATATAGCTATCAGGGAATCAATCAGTATTTGCTGGTTGATTAATTTATTTGTATTACTGGAACAATAGATTAATTTATCCACAATAATAGAAATAATAGAATGCAACTATCATGGGGGAAAGTAAAGTTTTAGAATATTTTGAAATATCTGTTCTTATTCCTTCAGTTGGGTGATGGCTGGCAACATTCTTAAGTCTCAGTCTCATCATCTGTCAAATGAACAGATTGAATGAGGAATTTATCTTCCAAATAGACAATTATATATATATATACACATATATATATATATATATATATATATATATATATATATATTTTAAATCCAAGATTTTGGTATGATGTAATATACTAGGTTGAATTCCTTTATGTTTTAACTCTAATGCTCATGGGTAGCTAGAGGAAGGGGAAGGAGGCCAAGCAAGGTATAAGAGGAAGAAGAAGAAAAGAAAGGGAGAAGAGCAAGGGCTTCTCTGGGGGAGGGTTGTAAACTTTCTGAAACAAAGGCAAGACCTTTCTTTGTAGAGCATATGCCTTTCTCAGGGCATCTTTCTTCTTACTCTCCAGTCATGTATTGTCAAAAACTGGATTTGTTATTAATTAACCCTTTGTGTAGAATTCATATACTGAAATGCAATGGCTGGATTATGAAGTAGGAATTGTATGCCTGATCTTTTAATTCTTCCAATACATTTTTCATATAGTTAAGTAAAAGAAGTTTCAAAAACAAAACAACAACAACAACAAAAAGCAATAAGAGAGATCATATCTTTGTAAATACTTTTTAGTGATGTCCAATGTAAAAGTATCTCCAAACTATCCTGGGTTCTGATATATTTCTCACAGTAAAGGCAAAGAATCATGGACCAGCTTCATTTTTTTCTTAGATGTATTATTTTAGACTAGGCTGACCAGGTAATTGACTTCATTTAAACATTTATTTATTGAGCACCTCCTGTATGCCAGGCAAAGTGCTTAAATAACAGATAAGTGATATCTACTATCAAGGTATTTACAATCGTTGGGGGTACCTATTGTTGTTTTGTGCCTGTTAATAGTCATAAAATCAGGTATTTTATGTTATATTACATGACATACATATCTACATTTATTTTCATGCTCACGTGTGTATAGATATGCATATACCCACACAGACACATACACATTCATAACGTTTCACTGTGTGTATGTACATACATATGCACAAGCATGGAGAAAAAACATTTATGTATATTTACAAAAGTACTTTACATACCTACACAAAAAGAAAATTTTTATACTTATGAACAATTATACCCCTGAGAAAAATTCTGGAAATTATAAATGATCTTGTCTGTGATTCCACAAATTTTGAGTCATGGCAGTCTTAGATCTGATGAAAGCTATGGAACGAACCTTTCTTAAGAAAGTACTCTATGATGTGAAATTTTAGATTCTTGTACTCCTTGAAGTCCATCTGTCTTAGGCTGAGTTCTCTACAGGAGCAAAACCAGTGAGGCTGATTTTGAGAGAGAGAGAGATTTATCTCAAGAAAATGGCTCATGCAGTTGTGGAGACTGGCAAGTCCAAATCCATGAGTCAGGTGTCAGGCTGGGTGCTTCTTCCAACTCATGTGGTTGTAGAGGCTGAACCCCAAACTGACAGGTCAGGTGGAAGGCTGTTGGTTCACATTCCAAGAACGGGGAGCGTCAGAGGATGACAAGTTGAATGCAGGAGTGGGAGGGGGCTTTGCCAGGGCATCCATATATATATTGGATGCAAGCCACATCCCCAACGAAACTGGCTTTCAACTGTTTGGCTGCTCATATCGGATCACAAAATGAAGAATGATTACATAATATCTGAGAATCATTGCCAAGCGGAGTTGACACATAACCTTAACCATCTCACCATTTTTGAGCTACCGGTTAGGAAAACCTCGGGCATGCGCAAAAGCAGACTTTCTATAGGAAATCTGAAATTGCAGGGTATAGAACTGTCCCACAGCTTGATGCCAACTTTTAAAAATTAAAATACCCTCAAATGCCAATTAAATTACAAATGGAAAACCTATACTCTTCACAGTTTAAAGCTCTCTGAAGTCAATACAAATGAATGTAAACGGTGCAATGAATTAATTATTCACAGATATGTTTACATATAAGATCATAATTTTTTTATAAATCCTTATCCTTTATACATGTAAATCTTATTTTCTCCTAAAGCAAATCAAATGAGCAGTCATGAATAGACCCTGACAGGTATGGTTGGGAAGATTTTTCTCTTTAGGGGAAAGGTAACCTCACTTGATGGTGCTTTGAGAAGCTGATGATCTACTCCTGGCTGTTTTGTTGGCCTCTGTTATGGACTGAATTGTGTCCCCCCAAAATGTGTGTCTATTTGATTAGGCCATGATACCCAGTATTGTATGGTTGTCTGCCACTTTGTGATCTGATGTTATTATCCTATGTGTTGTAAATCCTAACCTCTGTGATGTTAATGAGGCAAGATTAGAAGCAGTTACATTAAAGAGGCAGGACTCAATCTACAGGATTAGGTTGTATCTTGAGTCAATTTCTTTTGAGATATAAAAGACAGAAGCAAGCTGAGAGGAGAGGGACCTCCTACCACCAAGAAAGAAGAGCTGGGAGCAGACTGAGTCCTTTGGAAGTGTGCTGATAAACTCCTAGACCTAGGGGAAGATTTATGATAGGGACCTTCCACCAGAGCTGACAGAAAGAGAAAGCCTTCCACTGGATTCAGACTTTTACTTCCTAGACTGTGAAGGAATAAATTTCTGTTTGTTAAAGCCATCCATTTGTGTTATTTCTGCTATAGTAGAGCTAGAAAGCTAAGACAGCCCCTTTTCCATCAATTTCCCTGTATCATATCTAAACCCCTGAAAATCAAACTGTTAGTCTTCTGTTTTTGATAGCAGAGACTGCTTCTTGAACTGCCATCTTAGTACCAGTAGCTTCTTCTTGTTCTCTGATGTTATGCAAAACATAGCTGCCTTTTAAATTGCCTGAACCAAACTTGCCATGCATCTTCTCCCCTTTGATCCCTCTGTGCATTGCCACTTATCAGTATCAAAAAGCTGTGACTGAAAGGTGGTCAGATTCAAAAGTGTTCAGTATATCTTTTGGCCTCGAATTCATAAATTCAAGTCATTCACCGGCCTCGTGTGTTTTCCTATAACTGACTGCATGGATCACAGGAGCGCTGCTTTCCCCTTTATTTACTGAGGCATGCTAAAGATTGAAAAAAAAAAAAAAAAGATTGAAGGTGAAGTTAAAAATAATGAGTAACTTTCCTCCCTACTTATAGCAGGCAGCGACTTAATCATCTTATGAGATCTTTTTCAAAATATCACTGTATAACTTTCCTTCTTAACAATTATCGGAGTTTTAATTTCATGTTATGTTTATGTGATTAATTAATGTCTGTCTCCTCTATAATATTTAAATCATCATGAGTCAGGAAGCCCGACTAGTTTGCTCATCTTTTTATCCCTAGCATCTAGCACAATGCCTAGCATATAGTAAAAAAAAAAAAAAATATATATATATATATATAAAAATATATAGGTGGTAATAAATATGTGTCGAACGAATTGCCCAAATATTTTTGGAGTTTCTTCTCCGAAATTGCACTCAGAACCAGTTTCCCAGGAATGGGAAGAAGAGGAAATGGCTTTCTTGATGTTCTTTGAAGAACATCAGGGCATTCTCTTTTGGTCTGCTTCCTATTTTAATTCCTCTCTCTCCTTTTTTTTTTTTTTTTGTTTGCTTCACTTAGCTCCTCTCGGTTGGCCTCCTTTCCCTCTCCTCTCAGTGCAGTTGAAACAAACAACGTAAGCTACCTGGCACAGCTGTATTGATGCTGACCAATTCTAAGATTCTGAGGGGGCTTTATGTAGGGTCAGGCAGAGGGACTAAAGGTAAATAGAGCCTTTGACGAAACACTCTAGCACTGACCAAATTCATCTGGTGCTACTTACTGCAGTCATTGCTATAAAAGCCTTTGTTTGTTGTTAGTTGTTGTCAAGTTGGCTTGGGCTCATGGTGACTTTAGGTAAAAAGGAATGAAACGTTCCTGGATCCTCTGCCATCTTTATGGTCATTGGTATGTTTGAGTCCATCGTTGAGGCTATTATGTCAATCCATCTCATTCAGGGTTGCCCTCATTTTTGTGACCTTCTACCAAACGTGATATTCTTTTCTAGCAACTGATCTTTCCTCATGACGTGTCCAAAGTTAAGTGTGCTGAAGTCTTACAATCCTTATTTCTAAGGAGCGTTCTAGACTGATTTCTTCATTCTTTTGGCAGTCCAGAGTATATTCAGTATTCTTTGCCAGCACCATAGTTTGAATGTGTCAGTTCTTCTGTCGTAAACCTTAAGGGCGTATAATTAGGTGAGCAACGTAAATCTGCATTGCTAAAAGCTTAGGACTCGAGTTTTAAGGCAGTTAATTATAAGATAGTTATGACATTATTAAGAAATGGTTTAAAGTGAGTTGATGGTTTTAACAGGAATTATTTATGGGGGGGTGGATTTATAGAGGACTTTGACTCTTTTATATATTCTTATAATGTTTTAGTTTCTTTTTTACAGTGGGGCTACATTAGTAATTAAAAGAAAATATCCTAAATATACAACAAATATTTTTAAGGGTCATAAGGGAAATGATACCCTTAAGTCATTAAAAAAAAAATTATCAATTAAAAAAAACTTCAACAACATAACATAAATTTGAATGAATACACAATAAAATATATATAGTTAAAGTGATTGAGTTAATAATAAAAATCACCTAGAGCTAATTTATTTTGATATTGATTCATAAAATTATACCGTGTACTGATCTAGAAAGGACCCAAACCTGGATGCTCTAGGATGCTACCAGCTGTGTGACTCTGGGAAAGTTACTGAACTTTCTGTGCCTCAGTTTCCTCATCTGTAAAACAAGCACAATCATAGTTCTTACCTCACAGGATATAAATCACATAGAAGAGGACTAGCACATAGTAATGGTACATAAGCGTTTGCCAGTATTGTTTTATTTTATATTTTAAGTAATCTACCTGAACATTGTGAGAGATTTCAAAATGTTAATGCCTTATTTATCTGTTGGAACTTATTGTTCATATATGCAATTTATAGTTTAGAAAAATAGTGGTAATTTGCCTGACGTCTAGAAAACTTCTCCTTCCACATGATTACATCCACCCTCTATTAAACAATGTTCATATAAAAAACCCAGTGCCGTCATATATATTTATTTAATTACAGTATACACAAACGCTTGGGCAAAGGAATGGTTTAGGGGCTGGTCATGTACCTAAAGAAAAAGTAGTGATGTGGCATGATGAAGATTACGATGATTTCAGAGGTTCATGTCACCTTTATCACCAATGTACTAACTGTGTGACCTTGGGCACATCATTCAACCTCTCTGACCACTTTTTCTCATTTCTGAGATCAAGATATTCTCTACTTTGGCCAGTTGCTGTGAAATACTACATGTAAAAGGGTTTTGTGGATTATTTTTAATGTTACAGTCAGTATTCTGGTTTCAAGTTAGGAGCCACATGCCACATATCCTTGTACCCTCTATCCATGCTTTTCCTTCCCCTAACCTTTGCTCTATGTCCATATTCTCTTTGAAGATGTTTATCTCAACTCCTAAAATGAGGGCATGCAATCATCTGTTGGCATAGTCAGTCCCCAAATTTCTTTCTCATTGGTCTTGCCACTAGGTCAAGGCATTGAAAGCCAGAGAGAAATACAAATATTACCTTGAAGGCGTAACTCATGAGAGGATTAAATTAGTTGCCATCGACTCAATTCCACTCATGGCAACAAACGTGTGTCAGAATAGAACTGTGTTTGATAGGGTTTTCAACAGCTGATTTTTTTGAAGTAAATCACCAGGTCTTTCTTTCAAGGCACCTCTGGGTGGACTTGAACTTGCAACTTTTGGTTAGCAGCTAAGCATGTTAACTATTTGTGCCAGGACTTCTATGAGAGGACTAACTCTATGTTAATTTGTCTGTTTAGTGGATACCCTGTTTTGATGGGAGAAGAGTCTGGAAAGGTTAATTAAGATTATGGGCACTACAGACACATCGTGTCTTTCTCCACCTCCTACTGAACGTGAAAGAGCTAGACAAAAATACACAATGAATACAGTCTCAGAATTTAGATAATCTAAAGGCACTAATGTGAGCTCATTGACAGCATAACTCTGCTGGCTGCTCCCCTAGGAAGCACCACTACCCAAAATACCTCAGCAGTTATTTATAATAAAAAGAAGGTGGATAGTCTTAAGTGGATAAAAAAGCAGGGAAAGAGAAACAGTTTAAAAATGTATTGAAATAGAGCCCCAAGACAGCCCACCTGAATATAACTGGAAAACAACCATTACAAACAGAGTAAGCTCCTTACGAACTAGAAGCAATAGTGTTTTCTTTAAGTGAAAGCAATTTGCAAAAGCAGATCTGTAAGAGTCACAGACATCTGTAAGATTTTCAATACTGACTTTAGATTCAGTTCAATTCAGTAGATACATCCAACTGTGACAATGGTGCGAGGCAGAAGGATCTGAAAAATGAAACAGAGTCATTTGTACCTTTGATGAGCCTATGCTCTGGTGTAATAGTTAGAGACACAATTCGGATTCAGTGTAGCAAGTGCTGTTGACAGCATACCAGCGTGCACACACACACACATTGTAATTATCTAAATATTATTGTGTTGGAAAATCAAAGCAGTGTAATCATATAGAGATACCTTTGAATTCTATAAACAAGGCTTAACAACTAAAACTAGTGATTTTCTTAGGATATGGATGCATATTAGAAGTGAGAGTCAAAGTTAAAATGCGAAAGGACATTTAAAAACAGAAAATCCTAACTACGAAAACTTCAAGTGTAGCTTTTTTCATTGCCACAACTCAGTCATTAAAATTGCTCAGACTGCATTCCCAAAACAACCTACTACGTGCACTTCTTTTTCTTTTTAAAATATTTTATGGTATTTTAGGTGAAAGCATACACTGTGAATTAGGTTCTCATTTAACAATTTTTATACAAATTGTTCTGTGACCTTGGTTACAATTTTTACAGTGTGTCAACATTCTCATTATTTTTGTTGATTTAGCCTCCATTCCCCTTTGCCTTCTGATCTTTGCTTTTAGGTAAAAGTTGACTATTTGGTCTACAGAGTTGATTGTTGAATGGACACACATTACTCACAGGCGATATTGTTTATTTTATAAGCCAATCTATTATTTGGCTGAAAGGTGACCTTCGGGAGTGGCTTCAGTGCCAAGTTCAAAGGATACCTTAGGGTTCTCAGGGGCTCCTCTAATCTCTATCAATTCAGTTTGTCTGGACTTCTTCTTAAGAATTTCAGTTTAATTTTACATTTTTCTCCTATGCTATCTGGGACCTTCTATTGTGTGCCTGGTCAGAATAGTTGGTAGTGGTAGTTGGGCATCATCTAGTTCTTCTGGTCCCATGTGAGAAGAGACTGTGGTTCACGTGGGCTGTTAGTTCTATGGAGTAGTTTTGTCTTTGAGACTTTGGTTTCCTTCATTCTTTTTTGCTCCATACAATTAAACCAAAAAAACCCCAAATCTGTTGCCATCGAGTTGTTTCTGACTCATACCAACTACAGAACAGAGTATAACCACCCCATAGTGTTTCCAAGGAGCAGCTGGTGGATTTGGGCTGCCAACTTTTTGGTTAGCAGCCATAGCTCTTAACCACTGCACCACCAGGGCTGTCTATATGATTAAAAAAAAAATATGATTAGAGACCAATAATTATATCTTAGATGGCCATTTGCAAGCTTTTAAGACCCTAGGTGCTACTCTCCAAACTAGGGTGTAGAACATTAACTCTATGAACCTTATCATGCCAATTGACTAAGTTATATCACAAGAATATGGTCCTAAGCCTTTTAACCCAGTAAACAAATCCTGACAGATGTTCAGATATGTCTAGGAAGTAACTGTGCCTCTTGTGTGCTTTCTTATATATATGTGGATCTATATGCAGCATGGAAACCCTGGTGGAGTAATTGTTAAATGCTATGGCTGCTAACCCAAGGGTCAGAGGTTCGAATCCACTAGGTGCTCCTTGGAAACTCTATGGGGCAGTTCTACTCTGTCCCATAGGGTCGCTATGAGTCAGAATCGACTCCACGGCACGGAGTTTGGTTTATACGCAGCACATGCCATTCCTCTTCAATTTGTCATTCTTGACGTAGTGGACCATATTATTGCCCAATTCAAAATGTCCAATACCAGTCCATTTTAGCTCACTGATGCCTAGGATATCAATTTTTATGCTTTCCATTTGATTTCCAATTTTCCTATATTTATACTTCAAACATTCCACATTCTGATTATTAATGGATGTTTGCAGCTGTTTCGTCTCATTTTGAGTCATTCTACATCAGCAAATGAAGGTTCCAAAAGCTTTACTCCATCTATATCATTAAGGTTGACTCTACTTTGAGGAGGCAGCTCCTCCCCAATTGTACTTTGAGTGGCTTCTAACCCAAGGGGCTCATCTTCTGGAACTATATCAGACAATGTTCCACTGCTATTCATAAAGTTTTTACTGGCCATTTTTTTCAGAAGTAGACCACCAGGTCCTTCTTCCTAGTCTGTCTAAGTCTGAAAGCTCCACTGAAACTTGTCCACCATGGGTGACCTTACTGGTATTTGAAATACTGGTGGCATAGTTTTCAGCATCACAGCAACATGCAATCCACCACCTTATGACACATAAATGGTAGTCTGCTATGGTCTACTATGTTGGAAATGACAAATTAAAGAGGAATGGTGTTGCATTCATCATTAAAAAAATTTCAAGATCTATCCTGAAGCACAATGCTGTCAGTAGTAGGATAATATCCACACACCTACAAGAAAGACCAGTTAATACGACTATTATTTGAATTTATGCAGCAACCACTAATGCCAAAGATGCAGAAATTGAAGATTTTTACCAACTTCTGCAGTCTGAAATTGGTTGAGCATACAATTAGGATGCATTGATAATTACTAGTGATTGGAATACGAAAGTTGGAAACAAAGAAGAAGGATCAGTAGTTGGAAAACATGGCCTTGGTGATAGAAATGATGCTGGAGATTGCATGATAACATTTTGTAAAACCAACTGTCCAGGCGGGGCCAAGATGGCTGACTAGGTAGACGCTACCTCGGATCCCTCTTACTACAAAGACTCGGAAAAACAAGTGAATCGATCACATACATGACAATCTACGAACCCTGATCATCAAACACAGATCTAAAGAGTTGACCTGAGTGACAGAGACTGAGAACGAACAACCATGGGGAAGCAGTGACTGTTTCTGGAGCCTGGAGCCAGCATGCCAGTCAGGAAACCTTCGTGCCGGGCTTTGGACTGGGCGCAGGGGATCAGAGCAGGCATCCTGAGAGGGCACAAACATGGGGCGCAGCCCTAGCCCCCTGAACTGACCTCGGGGGAAGCCCAGCCAGTGCACGCAGGCAGCACAGCGATGCGGCTGACAGGAGGAGAAGTCACTGGGAGGCAGCAACTGGTTTTGGAGCTGGGAGTGTGACGTCCCAGCCGGGGAACCTTGGCGCTAGGCTTTGGACTGGGAGCAGAGGAACTAACTGCGGCTTCTGAGATAGTGCAAGCACGGGACTCAGGCCTGACCCTCGGGGGCAATCTCTACCCAGCCACGGCACACAGTCGACATACCCCTCGGGAATCTCAGATAAAACAGTCATCCCAAGCAAGATAAGTAACTTTGTCTATATTCCGGGGTGCTACTCTCTCCTATTTATCTGAACCCTCCCCTCCCCTTCCCAGGTGGCTTCATTAACATTGGAATTTCCTGAGCCAGAGAGTGAACTGCTCTGCGGCTTTTCTCTTTCTTTCTTTCTTTCTTTCTTTCTTTCTTTCTTTCTTTCTTTCTTTCTTTCTTTCTTTCTTTCTTTCTTTCTTTCTTTCTTTCTTTCTTTCTTTCTTTCTTTCTTTCTTTCTTTCTTTCTTTCTTTCTTTCTTTCTTTCTTTCTTTCTTTCTTTCTTTCTTTCTTTCTTTCTTTCTTTCTTTCTTTCTTTCTTTCTTTCCTTCCTTCCTTCCTTCCTTCCTTCCTTCCTTCCTTCCTTCCTTCCTTCCTTCCTTCCTTCCTTCCTTCCTTCCTTCCTTCCTTCCTTCCTTCCTTCCTTCCTTCCTTCCTTCCTTCCTTCCTTCCTTCCTTCCTTCCTTCCTTCCTTCCTTCCTTCCTTCCTTCCTTCCTTCCTTCCTTCCTTCCTTCCTTCCTTCCTTCCTTCCTTCCCTCCTTCCCTCCTTCCCTCCTTCCCTCCTTCCCTCCCTCCCTCCCTCCCTCCCTCCCTCCCTCCCTCCCTCCCTCCCTCCCTTCCTTCCCTCCTTCCCTCCCTCCCTCCCTCCCTCCCTCCCTCCCTCCCTCCCTCCCTCCCTTCCTTCCTTCCTTTCTCTCTTTCTCTCTTTCTCTCTCTCTCTCTCTCTTTCCTTCTTTCCTTCCTTCCTTCCTTCCTTCCTTCCTTCCTTCCTTCCTTCCTTCCTTCCTTCCTTCCTTCCTTCCTTCCTTCCTTCCTTCCTTCCTTCCTTCCTTCCTTCCTTCCTTCCTTCCTTCCTTCCTTCCTTCCTTCCTTCCTTCCTTCCTTCCTTCCTTCCTTCCTTCCTTCCTTCCTTCCTTCCTTCCTTATGTTCTTTTCCTAACCCATTCTCCTGGCCTGAGAGAAGCAGCTACAAAAAAACCCAGGGACCAAAAATCCTTCCCTAATTGGACTAAAAACACAGAACCAGCTCCAGCCAAGCATATGTGATCCACAGTCTTGGGCTTTCATCCCTACAGGGAACAAGGTGGCTATTAGAATGCAAAGGCATTTCTGATAGGGATCTGACTGTGATCGTTTTAGCGGATTTACTGGAAAGACAAGTTTCCCAGGTCTGGTATCTCTGTGTATTCAACAGAGCCCTCACTGACCCATGGCAGGGAACTGAGGGCTGAAGCTCCCCCCAGACCACCTACCCTCCTGCCTTAGGGGTCTAAGGAGGGTGACACCTACCAATCTGTAGAAGTACTTGCATTGGGGGCCCAAGGTACAGCTGCAGAGCCCACCCACCAAGGTGCTTTAGGAATAGAGACACACCTACCTCACTGACACTTGGGGGAAGCCTGTCAGCATCCTGCACCCCCTGGAGTGTGAACCCCTGCTGCTAATAGAATCTGGTGCACACAACTATCACCACTACTTCTCTAGGTGGATAGGTGACAGTCTGCACCACACACTGGATGACCCAAAATCAGATTCTACTCAAGAATAGTGAATGGACTCAGGCTTATATATCTGGTAACAGCCCAAACCAGCTGGTAATAGGACATAAGTGAGTCAAGGGCTACAACAATCAAGACAGCACAATCTAGTAGCCCATCTACGTATATTGAAAGAAAACAAAACAAGATAAGACTCAGTGAGCAAATATAGAATTAATCAGTACAATATCTTAGTGATGGCTCGGAGACAGCAGTCGATATCAAACCACATAAAGAAGTAGACCATGATTCCTTCTACAACTCCCCAAACAAAAGAATCAAAATCTTTCCCAAATGAAGATACAATCCTGGAATTGCCAGATACAGAATATAAAAAACTAATTTACAGAAAGCTTCAAGACATCAGGGATGACCTCAGAAATGAAATAAGGCAGTCTACAGAAAAAGCCAAGGAACACACTGATAAAGCAGTTGAAGAACTCAAAAAGATTATTCAAGAACATAGTGGAAAAATTAATAAGTTGCAAGAATCCATAGAGAGACAGCATTCAGAGATCCAAAAGATTAACAATAAAATTACAGAATTAGACAACTCAAGAGGAGGTCAGAGGAGCAGACTTGAGCAATTAGAATGCAGACTGGGAGATCTGGAGGACCAGGGAATTAACACCAATATAGCTGAAAAAAATCAGATAAAAGAATTAAAAAAAAAATGAAGAAACCCTAAGAATCATGTGGGACTCTATCAAGAATAACTTGCGTGTGGTTGGAGTCCCAGAACAGGGAGGGATAACAGAAAACACAGAGAGAATAGTTGAAGATCTGTTGGCAGAAAACTTCCTTGACATAATGAAGGACGAAAGGATATCTATCCAAGATGCTCATCGAACCCCATTTAAGACTGATCCAAAAAGAAAATCACCAAGACATATTATCATCAAACTTGCTAAAACCAAAGAAAAAGAGAAAATTTTAAAAGCAGCCAGGGAAAAAAGAAAGGTCTCCTTCAAGGAAGAATCAGTAAGAATAAGTTCAGACTACTCAGCAGAAACCATGCAGGCAAGAAGGCAATGGGATGACATATACAGAGCACTGAAGGAGAAAAACTGCCAGCCAAGGATCATATATCCAGCAAAACTCTCTCTGAAATATGAAGGTGAAATTAAGACATTTACAGATAAACACAAGCTTAGAGAATTTGCGAAAACCAAACCAAAGCTACAAGAAATACTAAAGGAAATTGTTTGGTCAGAAAACCAATAATATCAGATACCAGCACAACACAAGGTCACAGAACAGAACATCCTGATATCAACTCAAATAGGGAAAACACAAAAACAAATTAAGATTAATTAAAAAAAAAACAAAAACACTCAAAACAGGGAATCATTGAAGTCAATGTATAAAAGTTCACAATAATCAAAAACAGGGACTAAATACAGATGGCATAGAACTGCCATATGGAGAGTGATACAAGGCAATATAGGACAATACAAGTTAGGTTTTTACTTAGAAAAATAGGGGTAAATATTAAGGTAACCACAAAGAGGTATAACAACTCCATAACTCAAAATAAAAACCAAGAAAAATGTAACGACTCAGCAAACATAAAGTCAAATACTATGAAAACGAGGAACACACAATTTACAAAGAAAAACATCTCAGCACAAAAAAGTAAGTGGAAAAATGAAATTGTCAACAACACACATAAAAAGGCATCAAAATGACAGCACTAAACACATACTTACTATAATCACGCTGAATGTAAATGGACTAAATGCACCAATAAAGAGACAGAGAGTCTCAGACTGGATAAAGAAACACGATCCATCTATATGCTGCCTACAAGAGACACACCTTAGACTTAGAGACACAAACAAACTAAAACTCAAAGGATGAAAAAAAATATATCAAGCAAACAATAAGCAAAAAAGAGCAGGTGTAGCAATATTAACTTCTGACAAAATAGACTTTAAAGTTAAATCTACCACAAAGGATAAAGAAGGACACTACATAATGATTAAAGGGACAATAGACCAGGAAGATATAACCATATTAAATATTTATGCACTGTTTATGCACCCAGTGACAGGGCTGCAAGATACATAAAACAAATTTTAACAGAACTGAAAAGTGAGATAGACACCTCCACAATTATAGTAGGAGACTTCAACACACCACTTTCGGAGAAGGACAGGACATCCAGTAAGAAGCTCAATAGAGACACGGAAGACCTAATTGCTACAATCAACCAACTTGACCTCATTGACTTATACAGAACACTCCACCCAACTGCTGCAAAGTATACTTTTTTTTTCTAGTGCACATGGAACATTCTCTAGAAGAGACCACATATTGGGTCATAAAACAAACCTTTGCAGAATCCAAAACATCGAAATATTACAAAGCATCTTCTCAGACCACAAGGCCATAAAAGTGGAAATCAATAACAGAAAAATTAGGGAAAAGAAATCCAGTACTTGGAAACTGAACAATGCCCTGCTGAAAAAAGACTGGGTTATAGAAGACATTAAGGATGGAACAAAGAAATTCATAGACTGCAACGAGAATGAAAATACTTCCTATCAAAACCTCTGGGACACAGCAAAAGCAGTGCTCAGAGGCCAATTTATATCGATAAATGTACACATACAAAAAGAAGAAAGAGCCAAAATCAGAGAACTGTCCCGACAACTTGAACAAATAGAAAGTGAGCAACAAAAGAATCCATCAGGCACCAGAAGAAAACAAATAATAAAAATTAGAGCTGAACTAAATGAATTAGAGAACAGAAAAACAATTGAAAGAATTAACAAAGCCAAAAGCTGGTTCTTTGAAAAAATTAACAAAATTGATAAACCATTGGCCAGAATGACTAAAGAAATACAGGAAATGAAACAAATAACCTGAATAAGAAACGAGATGGGCCACATCACAACAGACACAACCGAAATTAAAAGAATCGTATCAGATTATTATGAAAAATTGTACTCTAACAAATTTGCAAACCTAGAAGAAATGGATGGATTCCTAGAAAAACACTACCTACCTAAACTAACACAATCAGAAGAAGAACAACTAAATAGACCCATAACAAAAAGAAAAGATTGAAACGGTAATCAAAAAACTTCCAACAAAAAAAAGCCCTGGCCCAGATGGCTTTACTGCAGAGTTCTACCAAACTTTCAGAGAAGAGTTAACACCACTACTACTAATGGTATTTCAAAACATAGAAAATGATGGAATACTGCCTGACTCATTCTATGAAGCCACCATCTCCCTGATACCAAAACCAGGTAAAGACATCACAAAAAAAGAAAATTACAGACCTATATCCCTCATGAACATAGATGCAAAAATCCTCAACAAAATTCTAGCCAATAGAATTCAACAACATATCAAAAAAGTAATCCACCACAACCAAGTGGGATTTATACCAGGTATGCAAGGCTGGTTTAGTATTGCAAAAACCATTAATGTAATCCACCATATAAATAAAACAAAAGACAAAAACCACATGATCTTATCAATTGATGCAGAAAAGGCATTTGACAAAGTCCAACACCCATTTATGATAAAAACTCTTACCAAAATAGGAATTGAAGGAAAATTCCTCAACATAATAAAGGGCATCTATACAAAGCCAACAGCCAACATCACTCTAAATGGACAGAGCCTGAAAGCATTTCCCTTGAGAACAGGAACCAGACAAGGATGCCCTTTATCACCGCTCTTATTCAACATTGTGCTAGAGGTCCTAGCCAGAGCAATTAGGCAAGACGAAGAAATAAAGGGCATCCGGATTGGCAAGGAGGAAGTAAAATTATCTCTATTTGCAGATGACATGATCTTATACACAGAAAACCCCAAGGAATCCTCCAGAAAACTACTGAAACTAATAGAAGAGTTTGGCAGAGTCTCAGGCTATAAGATGAACATACAAAAATCACTTGGATTCCTCTACATCAACAAAAAGAACATCGAAGAGGAAATAACCAAATCAATACCATTCACAGTAGCCCCCAAGAAGATACTTAGGAATAAATCTTACCAAAGATGTAAAAGACCTATATAAAGAAAACTACAAAGTACTACTACAAGAAACTAAAAAGGATCTACTTAAGTGGAAAAACATACCTTGCTCATGGATAGGAAGACTTAACATAGTAGAAATGTCTATTCTACCAAAAGGCATCTATACATACAATGCACTTCCGATCCAAATTCCAGTGACATTTTTTAATGTGATGGAGAAACAGATCACCAACTTTATATGGAACAGAAAGAAGCCTCGGATAAGTAAACCATTACTGAAAAAGAAGAGGAAAGTGGGAGACCTCACTCTACCTGATTTTAGAACCTATTATACAGCCACAGTAGTCAAAACAGCCTGGTACGGTTACAACAACAGGCATATAGACCAATGGAACAGAATTGAGAACCCAGATATAAATCCATCCACATATGAGCAGCTGATATTTGACAAAGGCCCAGTGTCAGTTAATTGAGGAAAAGATTGTCTTTTTAACATAACTGGATATCCATTTGCAAAAAAATGAAACAGGACCCATACCTCACACCATGTACAAAAACTAACTCCAAGTGGATCGAAGACCTAAGCATAAAGACTACAACGATAAAGACCATGGAAGAAAAAATAGGGACAACATTAGAAGCTCTAATACAAGGCATAAACAGAATACAAAACATTACCAAAAATGATGAAGAGAAACCAAGTAACTGGGAGCTCCTAAAAATCAAACACCTATGCTCATCTAAAGACTTCACCAAAGGAGTAAAAAGACCACCTACAGATTGGGAAAGAATTTTCAGCTATGGTATCTCCGACCAGCGCCTGATCTCTAAAATCTATGTGATTCTGTTAAAACTCAATCACAAAAAGACAAACAACCTAATCAAGAAGTGGGCAAAGGATATGAACACACACTTCACTAAAGAAGATATTCAGGCAGCTAACAGATACATGAGAAAATGCTCTCGATCATTAGCCATTAGAGAAATGCAAATTAAAACTACGATGAGATTCCATCTCACACCAACAAGGCTGGCATTAATCCAGAAAACACAAAATAATAAATGTTGGAGAGGCTGCGGAGAGATTGGAACTCTTATACACTGCTGGTGGGAATGTAAAATGGTACAACCATTTTGGAAATCTATCTGGCGTTTTCTTAAAAAGTTAGAAATAGAACTACCATACAACCCAGAAATCCCACTCCTCGGAATATACCCTAGAGAAATAAGAGCCTTCACACAAACAGATATATGCACACCCATGTTTATTGCAGCTCTGTTTACAATAGCAAAAAGCTGGAAGCAACCAAGGTGTCCATCAACGGATGAATGGGTAAATAAATTGTGGTATATTCACACAATGGAATACTACGCATCAATAAAGAACAGTGACGAATCTGTGAAACATTTCATAACATGGAGGAACCTGGAAGACAGTATGCTGAGCGAAATGAGTCAGAGGCAAAAGGACAAATATTGTATAAGACCACTATTATAAGATCTTGAGAAATAGTATAAACTGAGAAGAACACATACTTTTGTGGTTACGGGGTGGGGGAGGGAGGGAGGGTGGGAGAGGGTTATTTACTGATTAGTTAGTAGATAAGAACTACTTTAGGTGAAGGGAAGGACAATACTCAATACACGGAGGGTCAGCTCAACTGGACTGGACCAAAAGCAAAGAAGGTTCCGGGATAAACTGAATGCTTCAAAGGTCAGCGGAGCAAGGGCGGGGGTCTGGGGACTATGGTTTAAGGGGACTTCTAAGTCAATTGGCAAAATAATTCTATTATGAAAACATTCTGCATCCCACTTTGAAATGTGGCGTCTGGGGTCTTAAACGGTAACAAGTGGCCATCTAAGATGCATCAATTGGTCTCAACCCACCTGGATCAAAGGAGAATGAAGAACACAATGGTCACACGATAAGTATGAGCCCAAGAAACAGAAAGGGCCGCAGGAACCAGAGACTTACATCATCCTGAGACCAGAAGAACTAGATGGTGTCCGGCCACAACCGATGACTGCCCTGACAGGGAGCACAACAGAGAACCCCTGAGGGAGCAGAAGAACAGTGGGATGCAGACCCCAAGTTCTCATAAAAAGACCAGACTTAATGGTCTGACTGAGACTGGAGGAATCCCGGCGGTCATGGTCCCCAAACCTTCTGTTGGCCCAGGACAGGAACCATTCCCGAAGACAACTCATCAGACATGGAAGGGTTTGGACAATGGGTAGGAGAGAGATGCTGATGAAGAGTGAGCTACTTGTATCAGGTGGACACTTGAGACTGTGTTGGCATCTCCTGTCTGGAGGGGAGATAGGAGGGTAGAGAGGGTTAGAAACTGGTAAAATTGTCAAGAAAGGAGAGACTGGAAGGGCTGACTCATTAGGGGGAGAGTAAGTGGGAGTATGGAGTAAGGTGTGTATAAGCTTATATGTGACAGACTGACTTGATTTGTAAACGTTCACTTAAAGCTCAATAAAAATTATTAAAAAAAAAAAAACCAACTGTCCAGGCATGGACTAGTAATGTAAAGCTTGGCTCCAAAAATGGAGGTCTCTGAAAGAGTAAAGAAAGAGGTGGGCAAATCCTGCGTGGCAGCAAAGGAGTTTATTAGGGAGACTTACAGACAAGGCAAGTCCTGGGTGGCAGCAGGACCAAATCGGATCTCCTTGCCCTGCAGCAGGAGGGCAGAGGTTTTATAGTGGTAATTGACAATAGTGTCTACATGCCAGTGACTTACATAAGGGTGACTTAGCAAACTGCAGTGAATTAGCAGGCCACATGAAAGCACTCAAGTTTGACCTCATAAAGTCTGTTTCCTTTTCAGTCTACCCCTTGAGGCTGACTCTCAAAATCTGGCATACTCCCCTTCTCATGCCATAGTACAAGAAACCTTGTTCTCTCCCTGCCTGGAACAGATATAGAAGTAGGGTTGACCAGGTACCATATGATGCTCATGCATGTGCAAGAGACAGAGAAAGTTGTTGTGTGCCCAAAACATGGAGAAAGCTTCTTTGGTAAGAAAAAAGAACTGAGAGAGAAAAGGCAAGCTAATTCCCAAGGCCTTTACTTAGGTAGCCTGGATGGGAGGTGTAGAGGCAGACTAGTTCCCCAACGGTCCGCCCCCTGAATTTCATCAAGGTGCCAGAAAAAGAAGCAAAGCAGTACCAAGACCTGATATTCTCATTGCCCATTTTGGATGTTGAACTGTCCATGGTTGGGTGCATAACTCTGGTGGATGTTATAACTGTGTATCATTTGTGGCAGCATTTAATGAGGGTTACTAGTAGGACTGTCCCCAACCGATTGATCAGGACTGCTTGGAGGAGAGATCTCAGACAACCACTCCAGCCGTAACTTAATCCAAGCTGACTGAATAGATCAAAGAGCTGCAGTTGTCCAATCTTATGTATGTATAGCATGTCATGATTCATTTACGTAAAAAACAGCGTATTTCTCCTAACATGACGTATTATACGAACAGTACACATTTCAGTACAAGTAATACAAAAACTCCCTCTCTTAGCACACTCGAATAAGGTATTACCATTGCCAGACCAGGGTAGTTCAGACTTGGTGTAGTCTGTCAATTTACTTTGGACTATCTGGTCATATTCTGCAAGTTCTTCATGTCCAGAGTAACTTCAAAGTCAGCCTTAAAAGTACTGTTCTCAGAGTCAAACCATCCAACCCAGTACCATTTACATTTTTAATACCAAACAAAAAACCAAACCCATTGCTGTTGCGTTGATTCGATTCCAACTCATAGCGACCTACAGGACAGAGTAGAACTGCCCCACAGGGTTTCCAAGGAGCACTTGGTGGTTTCGAACTGCAAACCTTTTGGTTAGCAGCCGTAGCTCTTAAGCACCTCACCACCAGGGTTTCCATTTTTAAAATAACACAGAGAAATTTCCTTCTAAAGTTGGAGCACTCCCCACATGCAGTTTTCATACTTCAAAAAATGTTTTCCATGAGAAGTAGAGTCGACCATATTCACTTGCCACATCATCTCCTCAGTATACCAGTTTACACATTCAGTTGGTCCATGAAGTGTCCCCACTGTTGATACATCAGCTGGAACAATGTGGGAAGATGACTTGTCATCTCAGTTCAAATGTTGACAGAGCTAATAGTTGATCTGATTTGTAGCTCTAGCAAAGGCCTTTGTCATTGGGTCCGATGGGTGAGGGTCCTGTCCATCATTGTGAGATAACCTGGGAAGAAAAAGAGACAAAATTAACAATTCCCCCCTCCCCTCCTCTATCTCTGTGGGACTTGAGGTGAGGGTTGCCTGGGTATAGCCATTCAGGCTACCTGTCCCAGTCCTGAGGCAGTGACCTCTGTGGGAACCCAGAACTTTTGTCAGGAACAGTTATATAGAGAAGAAACACATTTTGTAGAATAGACAGTTTGATAAAACATATGGTGCAAATGAGAAATGCTGTTGAAGGGAACTGCTGCACTGAAACCCCAGACTGCTTGCCTGAGATGTGTGGTTTGGACTGGGGCTGTCTTATCCTTTCCTATCAGCCGTTTAAATCTATCCATTGAGGTGCCCAATCTCCCCTATGGCTTGGGGATGATAAAGAGGGTGAAGAGTTCCTTCAAGATCCAGTGGAAGCCTCTGCATAGGATAAGAGGCCCTGATATGATTTACCTCTTGAGAACACCTGGCCTCTTGGCTTAGGAATCTATCCTTGGCAGGTTTTAGCCTTGGCCAGGGTCTTATAGGCAGGCCCGGTTTTCTATGCTGTCTGGCGTTTTCTGACGATGTTGGCAGCCCATGAGTGTAGGCAAAGTCTAGTATGGTGTGTGAGTCTCCATTGGTTGTCTTCTCTTAAATTCAGGGGGTGGTTGCTTGCACAAGTCTTTGCTCTAGAGCAGGTGATGCTTCAGCCTCTGTAGTCACTTGGCAGGAGCAGCCTGCTTGTTGGTTGTTTTCCCCTCTCAGCAGAGGGGTCTTTCTAGTGACCATCCACACAACAAAAGCTTATCAGGAGTAGAACTGATATATATATATATACATATATATATATACATACATAATTTCGTCCAGATGTCATCCTCTTAGCAGCTTGATTTATACATCAGTCTGAGAGTTGTCAGTGGCCAGATAGAATGGCCAGGCTGTTATCTATAGTCCACATCACAGTTTCTGTGTGGCCCACTAAAAAATGGCCCTATGGCAGCAATTCCCGTTAGGGCTTGGGGCAAAAGTATACAAAAGTGTACATTAATACACCAACATCATCAACACATATAATAGAGGTTTGTAGAGACCCTGAAGGGATTTATCCATAGTCAGGTTTGGACAAGTGTCTCAATGATGGTGACCTCAGACCCAAAAGATTCCTTCATTTTGGTGCCAGGTGTAATAGAGATCACAGTCACCTGTGCAAAGGTATCTAGAAACCCAAGACATACAATTCTTTTCATTTCCTCATTGAACTTTATTGTGGAGCTGTCTATCTCACTTTTTGATGCTGATAGTTTGTTTCATGCATCTTGCAGCCCTGTCATTGAGTGCATAAATACTTAGTATGTTTATATCTTCTTTGTATATTGTCCCTTTTTATCATTTTATAGTGTCCTTCCTTATCTTTTATGATGGATTTAACTTGAAAGTCTATTTTGTCAGAAATTATATTGCCACTCCTGTTCTTTTTTTGATTGTTGTTTGCTTGATATATTTTTTTCCATCCTTTGAGTTTTAGTTTGTTTTTGTCTCTAAGTCTAAGGTGTGCCTCTTGTAGGCAACATATAGATGGATCATGTTTTTTAATCCATTCTGCCACTCTCTGTGTCTTTATTGGTGCATTTAGCCCATTTACATTCAGCGTAATTATGGATAGGCATGAATTTAGTGCTATCACTTTGATGTCTTTTTTTGTGTGTTGTTGACAGTTCCTTTTTCCCACTTAATTTTATGTGCTGAGTAGATTATATATTGTCCTTTCCTCATATTTGTTGTTGTTGATTTTATTTCTACTGAGTCTCTATATTTTTCTTGTATTTCATTTTGATGTGTAGGGTAGTTTGTCTCCTTTGTGGTTACCTTATTATTTACCTCTGTTTTTCTAAATTTAAACCTAATTTTATTTCTTTGTATCGCCTTGTCTTCCTTTCCATATGGAAGATCTATGACTACATTTACTAACCCACTGCCGTCGAGTCGATTCTGACTCACAGCGACCCTGTAGGACAGAGTAGAACTGCCTGATAGAGTTTCCAAGGAGTGTCTGGCAGATTTGAACTGCCGACCTCTTGGTTAGCAGCCATAGCACTTAACCACTGTGCCACCAGGGTTTCCACTACACACTTATTAGTACCTCTTTATTGCTTTAATGTTGTCTTTTTTTGTATAATAACATTGCTGTTTCCTTGTTTTGAGTGCTTTGTTGTCTTGATTTATTTTTGTGATTTCTCTGTCTGGGTTGACTTCTGATTGCTCTGCCCAGTGTTCTAGTCTTGGGTTGATACCTGATATTATTGATTCTCTAACCAAAGAACTCCCTTTAGTATTTCTTGTAGTTTTGGTTTGGTTTTTAGGAATTCCCTAAACATCTGTTTATCTGGAAATGTCCTAATTTTGCCTTCATGTTTAAGAGACAGTTTTGCTGGATATGTGATTCTTGGCTGGCAATTTTTTACCTTCAATTTTTTATATAAGTCATCCCATTGCCTTCTTGCCTGCATGGTTTCTGCCGAGTAGTCCGAGCTTACTCTTATTGCCTCTCCTTTGTAGGTGACTTTTTGTTTACCCTTAGCTACTATTAAAATTCTCTCTTTATCTTTGGTTTTGGCAAATTTGATTATAATATGTCTTGGTGACTTTCTTTTAAAATCTACCTTATGTGGAGTTTGATGAGCATCTTGGATAGATATCATCTCATCTTTCATGATACCAGGGAAGTTTTCTGCCAACAGGTCTTCAACAATTCTCTAGGTATTTTCTGTTATTCCTCCCTGTTCTGGTACTCCAATCACTTGTAGGTTATTTCTCTTGATAGAGTCCCACATGATTCTTAACATTTCTTTATTTTTTTAAATTCTTTTATCTGATTTTTTCTTCAAATATATTGGTGCCAAGTGCTTTATCTTCAAGTTCAGAAATTCTGCCTTCCACTTGTTCAATTCTGCTCCTCTGACTTTCTAATGAGTTGTCTACTTCTGTAATTTTATTGTTAATCTTCTGAATTTCTGATTGCTGTCTGTTTATGGGTTTTTCCAGGTTATTAAATTTTTCATTATGTTCCTGAATAATCTTTTTAATTTCTTCAACTGCTTTTTCTATGTGTTCCTTGGCTTATTCTGCGTATTGCCTGATTTCCTTCCTGATGTCTTGAAAGGTTCTGTATATTAATCTTTTGTATTCTGCCTCAGGTAATTCCAGGATTGCACTTTCCTCTAGAAGATCCCTTGATTCTTTGTTTTGAGAGCTTGTTGAGGTGATCATCTTCTGTTTCTTTATGTGACTTGACATTGACTGTTGTCTCCAAGCCATTTATAATTTATTGTATTAGTTTATTTTATGTTTGCTTATTGAGTCATAGCTTTTGCTTTGTTTTGTTTTGTTTTGATATGCCAAATGGGTTGCTTGAGTGAGCTAGCTTAATTATTTTCACCTTTGGGGCTCTGACACCCTGTCCCCAGATGGCTAGAACTGTTACCAGGTATATCAGTCTAGAAGCCCACTTACTTTTCTTGTATGAATTCAGCTCAGGTGTCCAGGTAGCTGATCTTCAAGTGTGTGGTACAGGCTCTGTCCTACAGTCTTAGAGGGGCAGGGGTGATTGGTGTTGGTACTGGTATCTGGTTGCAGCAGGAGGTCTCACTCTGAATAAGTCAGGGGGCTGAGAATCATCCCCCAAATGTCTCCGAGGAAAGTGTGTCCCTGTTCCTTAGAGCATACAGGTGGGTGGGATCTGCAGATAGACTATGGGCACCCAATGTTTTCAGTTGTAAGGACTGGGAGGTACCAGTTATCCTTGGGCCCCTGTCACAGGTGGCTGGGTGACCTGAGTGGAGCCACCAATCCTTAGGCCCCTGATGTGGGTAGGTGAGGACCCTGTTTAATAGGCTAAGCAATGTCAAACATCAAACAACAACCTCTCCACCACACAGCTGAAACAGTTGTAGTGTGCCAACAAGGACCTATTCTCCTGAAATAGGCTCACACAGGTCCATGCAGAGGGGAAAGGTATTCAAAGTTCATGGGCTGTTTATGCCTGGACAGGAGCTGCTTCTGTCCTGAGCTCCCGCGGTTAGTGGAGCTGGCAAATTATCTTTTCCCCCAGTTGCAAATTTATTCCTTCTCCAAGGCCGGGAGGATGGCTCTAGGTGCTCAACAGGGCCTACCTCAGGTCCAGGGAAATCAGCAGCTGAAGCCAGCTTGGGAGCGGGTGGACACAGCAAAATATACGCAAGTACTTAGCTTTTGCTGGGAGAGCTGTTCTTCTCTGGTTCCAGAGGTGTGAGTAGGATGTGTGGATGGCTGCTTCTCTCTGAGGAAACTGTGGCAGAATGCTAGTAACAGCCTGCCACAGCTGCTTCCGGGAATGGTGCCTGAGGGATCCCAGCTATTCAGGTCCGGTAACGCCTCTCTGCTTCTGAACTGTCTTTTCCTCTCCCGGCCCCTCAGTTCATTTTCTAACCTTACATTTGATGCTCAGCGTTCCTAGCTTGTCACAAATATACTCATTTCATTTGTTTTTTTTCAGGCCTTTGTTGTAAGAGGACTTGTCAGAAGCATCTGTCTATTCCACCATCTTGGCCCTGCCCCCCTCCTCATTGATCTTTAATTGTAGCATAAGGCCTTTGGTCTTCCCTAGTGACAGAGGGACCTAGGCTTAATGATCAGCCTAAATTATTTCTGAGTCAAAAGATCTGGACTAAGTTGGCAGAGCTCTCAGCCATTTGTAGAACCATGCCTCCACTGTACCAAGTGCAAAAGTGGGTTCAGCCCAATAGCCTGGTACCATGGAGGTAGGCCCTTCTATTTTAGTTTCCCCTTTATTATTACAGCTGTGAGTATGTTGCTGCTCAATTATCTTGACGGGAGCAGTTATCAGATAATTTCAGAGAAGGCCTCTGAGATCTCTTAAAGGCCACTCAACACAAGCCATCTTGAAGGCCATTTTACTCCTTTTTTTTCCCTGCTGTTTTAACTCTTGCTTTGCATTGAGTGTTACAGGGTGTTCTCAGTGCCCAGGATCTGCTTAGCCCCTCCAGTTATCTCCGGTCCTATTGTTGAAGGCCTTTGAGCAATGGCTAAGGGATTGTTCCCTTAGCCCTTGAACCCCCCCATCTTTAAAACCTACAGGTGAGTGATTCTAGTTGCTCATCCTATTTTTGGTCATGGCAGCTGAATACATGAGTCACGGCCACTCATGACTGCTGCACATCCCTTTTGTAGCTTTTCATGCAAAGCTCTTACATGCATGTTAGCACCTGGTTGGGCTTTGGTGGCCAGCTGAACAACACAGAGCAGTGGCCATCCCACAGCTGCTACTGCTCTCCTAGCTTCTTTTCCAAACTTATGAAGGCATGCATCTTCCACAACTGTCTTATGCTGCTAGGTGTTTTGGGGGGTGTTTCCTTACTCATGTGGCAGTCTGCATGCATCAAATATATGGACCAGACATCCCCATCTAGAGGTCACTGGCAAACCCAAGATTTCCCCCACAAGGAAACATAAGGGCCAGATCTCCCCAAATAAAAGTTGCTGGCCAACCTGGGATTTCCCCTGCAGAGAAGCATATAGAGTAAACATCCCCGCATGAGGTTGCGGGACAACCTGGATTTCCCCCACAGAGGCTTTATTCTCACTTGCCATTTCCTCAGTCTTCTGGCTGGGTCACCAATTGTCCAGGCATGGACCAGTAACGTGAAACTTTCCTCCAAAAATGGAGAGTGCGAGAGACTGAAAAAAGAGGTAGGCAATTCCAGGGTGGCAGCAGAGGAGCTTATTAGGGAGGCTTACAGACGAGACTAGTCCTGGATGGCAATAGGACCAAAGTGGATTTCTTTGCCCTGCAGTGGGAAAACAGAGGTTTTATAATGGTGGTGGACAATAGCAACTACATGCCAGGCACTTACGTAAGGATGACTTACCAAACTGCAGTGAACTAGTGGACCATATGAGGGTGCTCGTGTTTGACCTCACAAAGCCTGTTTGCCTTTCACCAACGACATATTCATTGCAAATACTTTTGTTCAACAACATAAACAGTGACTATACACTTGGACCTTGATGGATGGAATACACAAGAATCAAATCAACTACATCTGTGGAAAAAGGCAATGGAAAAGCTCAATATCATCAGTCAGACCAAGGCTAGGGGCCGACTGTGAATCAGACCATCAATTGCTCATATGCAAGTTCGACTTGAATCTGAAGAAAATTAAACAAGTCCATGAGAGCCAAAATACAACCTTGTGTATATCTCACCTGAATTTAGAGACCATCTCAAGAACAGATTTGATGCATTGAATATTAATTACCTAAGACCAGATGTTTTTTTAAGACCAGATGAGGTGTGGAGTGACATCAAGGGCATCAAACATTAAAAAAAGCAAAAGGTCATTAAAAAGACAGGAAAGAAAAAAAAAAAAAAGACCAAAATGGATGTCAGAAGAGACTTTGAAAGTTGCCCTTGAGTGTAGAGCAGCTAAAGCAAAAAGAAGAAATAATGACGTAAAAGAGCTGAACAGAAGACTTCAAAGGGCAGCTTGAGAAGACAAAGTAAAATACTACAATGAAATGTGCAAAGACTTGGAGTTAGAAAACCAAAAGGGAAAACATGCTCAGCATTTCTCAAGCTCAATGAACTGAAAAAAAAATTCAAGCCTCGAGTTGCAATATTGAAGGATTGTATGTGGAAAATGGAAACCCTGGTAGCATAGTGGTTAAGTGCTACAGCTGCTAACCAAAAAATCAGCAGTTTAAATCCACCAGCTGCTCCTTGAAAACTCTGTGGGGCAGTTCTACTCTGTCCTATAGGGTCGCTATGAGTTGGAATTAAATCGACTGCAATGGGTTTGGTTTTTGGTTTGGTTATGAGGAAAATATTAAACGACACAGGAAGCATCAAAAGAAGATGGAAGGAATACACAATGTCACTATACCAAAAAGAACTGGTCAATGTTCAACTATTTCAGGAGGTTCTATGTCATCAAGAACCAATGGTATGAGCTAATTATATCAGGTGGACACTTGAGAGTGTGTTGGCAGCTCTTGTCTGGAGGGGGGATGGGAGGATGGAGAGAGAGGGAAGCTGGCAAAATTGTCACGAAAGGAGAGACTGAAAGGGCTGACTCAATAGGGGAAGAGCAGGTGGGAGTACAGAGTAAGATGTATGTAAACTTATATGTGACAGACTGATTGGATTTGTAAACGTTCACTTGAAGCTTAATAAAGGTTAATTAAAAAAAAATTGAAAAAAAAAAGTAAAACAGAAATTTAAAACCTGGTAAAAAAAAAAAAAAGAACCAATGGTATTGAAGGAAGAAGTCCAAGCTGCACTGAAGGCATTCGTGAATGATAAGGCTCCAGGAGTTGACGGAATATCAATTGAGAGGTTTCAAAAAAGGAGGGCAGTGCTGGAGGTGCTAACTCACCTATGCCAAGAGATTTGGAAGACAGATCCCTGGCCAAGCGACTGGAAGAGATTCATATTTGTGTCCAATCCAAGAAAAGGTGCTCCAGTAGATGTGGAAATTATCAAACAATGTCATTTATATCACAGGCACGTAAAATTTTGCTGAAGATAATTCAAAAGCTGTTGAAGCAATACATCAACAAGGAACTGCCAGAAATTCAAGCTGGATTCAGAAGAGGACGTGGAATGAGGGATATCATCTCTGATGTCAGAGGGATCATGGCTTAAAGCAGAGAATACTAGAAAGATGTTTACTGTGTTTTATTGACTATGCAAAGGTATTCGGCTATATGGATCATAACAAGTTATGGATAATATTGCAAAAAATGAAAATTCCTGATCACTTAACTGTACTTATGAGAAACTTGTACATAGACCAAGAGGCAGTTGTTGGGAGAGAACAAGGGGATACTTCATGGTTTAAAGTCAGGAAGGGTGTCTGTCAGGGTTGCATCCTCTCACCATACTTGTTCAAGCTGTATACTGCGCAAGTAATCCGAGAAGCTGGATTATATGAGGAGCTCTGGTGGTGCAGTAGTTAAGAACTCAGCTATTAACTAAAAGATCAGCAGTTCAAATCTACCAGCTGCTCCTTGGAAACCCTATATGGCAGTTCTACTCTGCTCTATCGGGTGGCTATGAGTCGGAATTGACTTGACAGAAACGGGTTGGTTTTTTTTGCCTATATGAAGAAGAACACAGCATCAGGATTGGAAGAAGACTCATTAATAGCCTGAGTTATGCAGATGACATAACCTTGTTTGCTGAAAGTGAAGAGGACTTGAAGCATTTACTGATGAAGACCCAAGACCACAGCCTTCAGTGTGGATTACACCTCAACATAAAGAAAACAAAAATCCTCACAACTGGACCAATAAGCAATATCATGATAAACGGAGAAATTACTGAAGTTCTACTTGAAAGAAGTACAGACAGAATGGTCCTTAGAAGCAAGGATGGCGAGACTACAACTCATGTACTTTGGACATGTTATCAGGAGGGACCAGTCCCTGGAGAAGGACATCATGTGTGGTAAAGTAGAGAGGGTCAGCGAAAAAGAGGAAGACCCTGAACGAGATGGATTGACACAGTGGCTGCAACAATGCGCTCAAGCATAAAAACAATTGTGGGGACGGGGTAAGACCAGGAAGTGTTTTTTATTGTTGTACCTAGGGTTGCTATGAGTTGGAGCTGACTTGATGGGACCTAACAACAACAACATGCAGCACACACAAACATGTTTTTTACAGATACACCAGTACATCTACATGCATGCACTCTCATAAGCCTTCCTATACACATATCTACCTATGTAACCACACACATATTTTTGGGGTTTTATTACTGTCGTTACAAAATTGTGTATGTTATAAAATTTATGAAGTTGTCCCTTTTTTTATTTTTGTGTACTTCTTAGTGTCTTCATTTACTTTGTTCAAGTTGCGCAGTCTTTATCCATATTTGATATTGATATGTCTGCTAACCAAAAGGTTGGCTGTTTGAATTCACTAGGCTCTCCTTGGAAATTCTATGGGGCAGTTCTACTCTGACCTATAGGGTCACTATGAGTCAGAATTGACTAGATGGCAACGGGTTTGTTTTTGTAGGTTATCGCCAAAAATAACAAGTATCTACCATCTAGAAAGTGACTCCCCTTTCCTCCCCTTCCCATTCCTATTAATCATCAAAGAAGATTCTTCCTGTGTGTATATCTATCTATTCTTGAGTTTTTATAATAGTGGGACCGTAAGGTAGTTGTCCTTTTATGATTGACTTATTTCACTCAGCATAATGTCCTCCAGATTCATCCATGTTATAAGACGTTATAAGACTCCTCATTATTCTTTGTAGTTTAATAGCATTCCATCATATGTGTGTACCACAAGTTGTTCATCCATTCATCTGTTGATGGACATTTAGGTTTTTTCCATCTTTTTGTTATTGTGAGTAAATGCTGCCACGAAGATAGGTGTGTACAACATTTCTTTTTTAAAAAAGTAGTTCTATAAAACCAAGGCTTTTCCCTTTTTAAACCTCTGGCTGTACTTATCATTCAAACATAATGGCCCTGCCTTTTTAGAATAATCCACCACAAATAAGACACAAATATTTAAAATCTCCAATATACACACACACAATTCCAGAATTCTAAAACCCACCAAAACACCTAGAAAGAACGTTCCCTAAGATATTTCCAACTTAAAAGATCTACGAATTTCATTCCACTGTAAGCTATGAGTCAGAATTGACTCGATGGCACTGGTTTTTTTTTTTGTAAGGTATGCACTACATTGTATGGATCATTAATTTTGCTTCTTTGTATCTTCTATTGGATGACTATGATTCCACCAAAGCCCTGGTGGCGAAGTGGTGAAGAGCTTGGTTGCTAACCAGAAGGTCAGTGGTTCAAATCCACCAGCTGCTCCTTGGAAACTCTATGAGGCAGTTCCACTCTGTCCTATGGGGTCGACTCAACAGCAACAGGCTTGGTGTGATTCTACCAATATTTTTCTTCTGCACCTACCTCATCAGCCTTAGAGATTGAAGTGACTTGTGGCCCAAGCAGACTCAGGATGCCATGTGTAGCTGTCCTCTAGCTTATGAGTTCTCTTTAGTGATTATCTTTCCCTTTCTAGTGGACAGTTTGGAAACCCATCACTTAGTAAATTGAAAGTACTTGTAGGAATAAACATAATATAGATCAAAAGCCAGGCTAAGGGAGGATAAAGAAACACTTTGCTTGCTGGCAGGAAAACTAGCAATGTAAGAGGTAAAAGTTGCATTAGTGAAGTGAGGGATGGCTGAGAACTTCCTGCAAATGACAATGGAAATGAGTCAAATGCCACAAATTGGTTTAATTCACTGTTTGGTGGAAACCAGAGATAGCTGGTTAAAGGATGAGCCCATCCGAATTCTTAGAGAAGCAGGTATAGCTAGATTTTTTCTAGCTCATCTGAGCTACTCTGATGAAAAAAAAAGGAGAGCTATTAATGTGAGATGTAGTTTCCAAGAAACTCTTCTGAAGCCACTTGAGAGAAAGAGTGTGAGTCAAGGAAGGATCCATAAATGAACCTTGGATTAAAATGTAAAGGATCAAGTAAAAGCAGTTTCTCCCTAAAACGATAGCATCACTGAGCTTCTAGTCTAATTTTCTCTCTTCTGAATTAGTGAGCCAGCCAAATATGACTCCTGGCTATTATGACCAATGTTACATTGTTCTAGGTCTTGGTGTCTTGTCAGGCTACTCAGGTTCTCTGTCTCTTCTCTCTTGTTTTATATTTCTGTGTCTGCTTTATTGCTTGTTAACATTTTCATAAGAGGAAAGAAGAGGGAGAAAATGGAGGTGAATGTCAAAATTAGTCAATTTTTCCCCTTGTTAGCAGCATTCATAAATGTTTGAAGGGGAGGAGGTTAAAACTAACAACTAAAATAGAGTTTCTTTCAATTATATCTGATTGTTATTTGTCAATATATTTCCAAATTGCCATTGATAGGTGCGAATTAGTGGATCCTTATTAAGTAATGCTTTCAAGATTGATATTTGAGTATCCTTACCTAAACTCTTACTCCTACCAGCTTCCTTATAACAAAGCTGTTGACATTTTCTGTGGAGCTCACGCCAAGAGGAGCTTGGAAATGGAGGTGCCAAACCGTGACTGCACAGCAGGCAATGTTGATTTATTGGGCAAGAAGTGTCGGGTATGATGAGCTGGGCATCCCTGTTATCCACTGAGAAGGCTCACTTATATGAGGTTGGTGCGTCCTGGCCATGGTTTTGTGATATCTGAAGGTATTTTCAATTACTTCAAGGGGTTACATAATCCTGAAAAATAGCCTCAAAACAAAATTTAAATTAACCTCATTTTTGTAAACATGCCCTGTGTCTTACAGTACTTTCTCCCCTCTTTAGGCAAGGGAAAGAATAAAAGAAGACTGTCATGATGTAAACTCAATTTTATTTTCCACACCAGACCATAAGCCAGTAAACCAGTTGCTGTTGAGTTGATTCTGACTCGTGGTGATCTCATGTGTGTCAGAGTAGAGCTATACTCTAAAGGGTTTTCAATGACAACTTTTTTTGAAAGTAGATTGCCTGGCCTTTCTTCTGGGGCATCTCTAGGTGGACTTGAACCTCCATCCTTTCGGTTAATAGCTGAGTGCGTTAACCATTTGTATCACCCAGAGGCTTCCAGCTAGATCATTTATTGAGGACCTACTCTATGCTTGGTACTGTATGTACACGACAGGCACAGTAATCTTATGAATGGGGTTTACAAAGGAAGAAATTAAAACTAGAAAACATCTGGGTACCTGGCCCAGATGGTATAGCTATAAGCAGCAACTCTGAAATTATAACCTACTTTCTGTAACCAACAACTTTGCTCTTTCCTGTACACCATAGTCATTTTCTAGCCACTTAAGTTCAAGGTCTACGTCTCACAAATCTTTATATATCCCACAGTCTAGAAATGAAGACCCAGGGTGAAAGAGATTTTAACTAATCATTTGGAAAAAATCACATAATTTGTCTGAGTTTTGTATACTTTATTTATGGCTAGATAATAATAGCTAATGTTTGTAGGCTACTTACTGTACAGCAGGCATTGCTAAGTACTCTCATGACAACCTCAATGAATCCTCATGACACCCTCTACCTATGTTACAGGTATAATTAAAACTTTCATACATAAGAGGAATCAGAGGCCAAATAATTTATGCAGATACCACACCCTCAAAGTGATGGAGCATTGTGCCTCGCTCCTTAAGTGTAGGCTGCCCAAAATGACTTCCTTCCGAAGAGAAGTAAGGAAAGGGGGAAAAAAGAGTAATTCACAGTAGAGAAACACTGCCTCAGTCAGGTGATCAAAATCAACACCGGCAGTGATAAGTCATTTTGTTAGAATTTTCCCTTGATAGGATGTGATAAAAATGGCACTTTACCTCTGTGGTCTTTTTCCTCAAAACACCTAAGCCCTGTCTCATCACGAGAAAAACACCAGACAAGTGCCAATAGAGGAACATTCTATAAAATACCTGCCTAAACCTCCTCCAAACTGTCGAGGTTATCAAAAACAAAGTCTGAGAAACTGTCATAGGCATGAGGAGCCTAAGAAAACATGGTGATTACATACAGTGTGGCATCTTGGATGGGGTCTTGGAACGGAAATAGGACATTAGATAGAAACCGAGGAAATCTGAATAAAGTATGGACTTTACTTAATAATACTGTGTCGGTGTTGGTTCTTTAGTTGCGACAAACGTACCATGCTAATGTAAGATGTTAGCAATAGGGGAAATTGCGTGTGGGCTATACTAGAACTCTCTGTACTACCTTGCAAATTTCTGACAATTTGAAACTATTCTAAAATAGGACGCTTACTAAAATAAATAAATGAATAAATCATTCTGATTTTTCTTTCAAGCCTTTGATTTTTGCCTCTATACCATCATTGCCCTTGAGAGGGAATCTTTAAATTTGTCCCCTTGACTTTGGTCAAACAGAGGTAAGGAAATTGACTGGTTGTGATAAGTGATAAGCATGCAGGTTAAATATTTTGGAAAAACACTTGCTAGGAATTTTAGGGGTGCTTTTTCCTAACCAAAAGGTCAACAGTTCAAATCCACCAGCTCCTTGGAAACCCTATGGGACAGTTCTACTCTGTCCTATAGTGTCTCTATGAGTCCGAATCGACTTGATAGCAATGTTTTTTTTTTTTTTTTTTTTGCTATCTGCTCTTAACATCCTCAGCTACCAACCTAACAAGATTCCAGATCACTCGATATGGCAAACCTGAGCAAGCCTTGACATTAAAAAAGAAAACAAACCTACTGCCATCCAGTCAATTCTGACCCATAGCAACCCTATAGGACAGAGTATAACTGCCCCAGGGGTTTCCGAGGAGTGCTGGTGGATTCGAACTGCCGAAGTTTTGGTTAGCAGCCGAACTCTTAATCACTATGCCACCAGCCTTGACATAGTAATTAAAAATACCATCCTGTGCAGTACAAAGCATAGTTTTATATCATACAAGAAGATGACAGAAGAACTCATATTTTGCCGACAATAAGCTGTGAATACTGCAACACTGGATTACACTTTAAAGGTGAGGTCTAAGCACCAGGAAGAGATGATCCCTAAATAAACAACAACTTTGTTTTCATTCCATCTGTGTTAAAACCATCTGTCATAAGAGAAAGTGCAAACAAAAAAAGTAAAAGATAAAAGGCTACCCAAACCAATTATTTATTCCTTCCCTTGGTTAATATAAATATGCTAATTAACATTTTGAATATTGAGGATTCTGGGCAAAATAATAGTTTATATTAATATTACCACTTAAACATTTTGGCCTTAATTTCCAGAATAGGTTCAATGATCTAATTCGAGATGATGGAAGTACTGCTCAATAGTGGAAGTAAAATATTAGTAAATACGGGGAGTAGGCATTTAAGCCACCGGATGTTATCAAACTAGCTGTTTAATGCCATTTATTAGGATTCTTTTGTGTTCTTTATTAAACAATCAAACACTATTTTTTAGATTTAGAGTGTTTAATTAGTTTTAAATTGAAAAAGATGACAATTGACAAATGGATTCATAAATGTATTACGTTCTGCTTTATTACTGCTTGCCTTTCTCCAGAAGCATATTTTAAGTCACTACAGTTTTAGAGAAAAATAAAAATAACATGTTAGAGTGTTTGTATTTTGTAAAATGCAATGAACAAAACTACAGGAAATAAAATTTTACGCATGTAATAGTTACCCTTATTTGTTATTTACCAATGTTTAGAAAAATCTTACTGAGAAACTGGCAGCCTTACTTAATTCATTTCCAAATATTTTTTATGGTGTAAGGCTGGTCTTTTTTCTCTGGAGTGTCCAATACCGTCGTAACAGTGGAACATTCCAGAAACCCCCCCTCCTCAAGCCCCCAAGTTACTGGGAATAAAAGGGAGCTGATCTGAATCTTACCCTCATATTTTCTGAAACATTTCAATCCGTGCCTAGAATCATTCTTTCAATAGAAATGACATGTTTCACTGCTTCAGGAGCTAAAGAGAAGAATCGATCTATGCCCGTCAAATACTGGTTGAGGCTTAGAAAACATTTTTCAAGGACCTACGATGTAATGGAGTTTGCAGAATTTAAAAAGAAAAAAAAATCCATGTTGAATTGAATATGTTTCCTTCCATCATTTTTCTAGGTTTTGTGTTTTCTGATATTGCTTGTTTGACCATTGGTATTTCTGAATTCTTTCCAGTCATTGCTTGACTGGGAATAAATTCCTTTTTCTTTTATGCTCCTCTCTTGAAGTTTTGTTGAAAAAAACAGACATGAGGGGGATGACGACTACAAAGCAGGGTGCTAAGGGTCAGAGCTGTTGTCTTTAACACACAGACCAGCCTAGGACTCAGGTGGTTTGGGGTGGGGTGCAGGAGAGACTCAGACACTTGTCTGACCACCCAGTTAGTGGAATGTCCCTGTTGTGATGACGGTTTCATCTATCCACATTTTCTGCTTTCTTTGGAAGGCAGCCCCTAGGGCTGTTTGGGGAAGAAGCATTCTACTACATTCCTGAAGACAGTAATCATGTGTTCCTTTCCTTTGCTAGGTTTCTCTTAGACTTAGCATTGCTCAGAGTTGCTGCCCAGCAGGCCGGTTACTGCAGGCCTGAATTCGAAAATCTTATCTCTGCTTCCTGATAGACAAAAGAGTGGTACTCTCAGAGTCCATTGGGGGGTAAGCATGTGTGCGGAAAGGGGTGTAAACATACTAACACTGAGCTTCCAGTATGTGTCAGGGACAGTTTAGAGGCCATACATGTAGTGGTGAGAGTCCTGGGTAGCACAATCAGCTAAGCACTAGACTACTAACAGAAAGGTTGGAGGTTCAAACCCACTCAGAGGTGCTTTGAAAGACGGACCTGGTGATCTGCTTTGGAAAGGTCACAGCCTTGAAGACCCTATGGAGCAGTTCTACTCTGTACATGTGGGGTTACCATGGTTCAGAATCAACTGGATGGCAAATGGGTTTTTTTTTTTTCAGTTTATATGTATCTGCCAGGCACTCCTTGGAAACCCTATGGGGCAGTTCTATTCTGTCCTATAGGGTTGCTATGAGTCAGAATTGACTTGACGGCACTGGGTTTGGTTTTTTTTTTTTGGTTTTATGTAATGGCAATCAAGACAGACCAGGGCCTGCTCACATGGGAAGCTTACATTCAGAGATGGGATTTAGGCATAAGCATAAAAAATGAATAGAGAGGGAGAAAGAAAGGAAAAAAAGGAGGGAAAAGAAAGGAGTACTGGATTGGGTAAGTGCCAGGATGATGGGGTGGAAACATACAGTGGGCAGGGGCTACTATGGATTGGATGATCAGAAACGGTCTCTTGGAGGAGACAAAACTGAAGCTGAGAGCTAAGTGACAAGAAGTTCCACTTATGTAAAGAACAAAAACCAAAAAACCCAAACCCACTGCCTTCAAGTCGATTCTGACTCAGAGCGACTCTATAGAACAGAGTAGAACTACCACACAGAGTTTCCAAGGAGTGCCTGGTGGACTTGAACTGCTGACCTCTTGGTTAGCAGCCGTAGCACTTAACCACTACGCCACCAGGGCTTCCATATAAAGAACAAAGAGGAGAATATCCAAAGCAGGGGATAAAGCTAGCATAAATTTCCTCAGATGGAAATAAACTCAGTACATTTGCGGAGCATTTCTATAGGTGGAGAGGAGAGGGGAGGAGAGAGTATGAGATGAAATTAGAGAAGGAAGTGAGGCCAAATTATGGAGGACTTTGTTAGGAGTTCAGGTTTTACTCCAAATGTGATTTGGGATTTCAGTTGAGGTAGGGATCTGATGTACATTTTTAAAACATCACAATGGATGCTGTATGGAGAATTTTTTGTAGTACAGCAAAGGACAAAATTTGGAAGCAGGAAGACCAGTTAGGAAGCTGTTGCTGTAGTGCAGGTGAGAAAGGATGGTGGCTCACACCAGGGGTATGGTTAGGGAAGAAGCAGAGAAGAGGACCAATCCAGGAGATGTTCTGATGGTAGAGAAATGAGGACTAGCTAATGGATTGGGCGTGGGGGTGGGTGCGGGGTGACCAAGAAAAAAGAATCAAGTTTAAATTGTAGAGTTTAGGCTTGAGAAACAAGATGAATAGATGGGTAAGGTGGTTTGACCATGTTATTTCTGAGAAACTAAGTGAGGATGTTAAGTTAGGACCTTGGATGTATAAGTCTAGGAACTTAAATTTCATGAGTAAAACAAACTTGAAGATTTGATTTGGCCCTTTTCATCATGTAGATGCACTTCGAACCATGATTGAATGATATCTAAGAAAGGGTATAGATATAAGAGAAGGGGATTTGGGACACAGCCTTAGGCTGCTCCAACATTTAGATGGTGGGAAGAAGAATAGTCATCAAAGGTATCTACAAAGGTGCACCTCAGCCAGATAAAAGGAACAAGTTGTGATGTCATGGAAGCCAAGACGAGATAATTCAAGAAAAAATGAGTGGCAATTGTGTTAAATGCTGTTGAGAGAGGACGGAGAAGTGACCCATGAATTTGGAAACATGGAGATCATTATAGAATAATCTCTGTGGTATGGCGCAGGTTGAAGCTCATTTAGACTAGGTTAAGGATATAGAGGAGTCCCTGGGTGGTGCACACTGTTAAGCGCTTGACTACTAGCTGAAAAGGCTGGCAGTTCAAGCTCAACCAGAGGCACGTTGGAAGATAGGCCTGGCGATCTGCTTCCGAAAGGCCACAGCCTTGAAAACCCTGTGGTGTTCTACTCTGCAGTCATGGGGTCACCATGCACTGAGGTCAACGTGAGGGCAACTAACAGCAGGAATAAGGAAGTAGAAGTAAACGTCTTGAATAGAAACAACTTTTCAAAGAAGTTTGCAGTCAAGGCAGTTTTTTGTTTGTTTTGTTTTATTGTTTGCTTTTTAATTTTTTTAAATAGGAGATTAGGAGTACATTTCTATGATGATAGCTGTGTGAAATAAGATCCAGTATTTAGAAAACACAGTGAAATTTAACTTTTGTAGAAATAATAAGGAATTCAAAATACCACTTGATCACTCTTAATGGGTTAACAGTTTTCTGTGGAAAGAAATTATTCCTTTTCAAATTTGGAGAGTTTGTTATTTCTCAAACAGATAGAAGCCAAAGAATATTTTATGAGAGATACACTTCAGGGGTGAGGTTTGGCAGTTCACTACTAAAGAACTTTCTTACACAGAGAACAGAGGGAATTAAAGATTCTAGTGCTTTTCAAAGGTTAATTCAGAACTGTAGACTCTTAAAAAAGAGATATTTTCACAAGTAGGTATTTAGAGAGGTATCTAATTCAAACCCTGGGCCATGTTGGATTCATCCTTAGGGCTATTGTGCCAATCCATTTCACAGTGGGTCTCCCTCACCCTAGCTGGCCACCTGCTTCACCAAACCTTATGTCCACCTCTAGTGATTGATCCTCCCTGATGATGTGTTCAAAGCAAGAGAGTCAGACAGTGTTCTGATATGATCCATAAAGTTTTCATTGGCAATTTTCAGAAGTAGATTTTCAGGCCTTTCTTCCTAGTTTACCTTAATCTGGAACCTCCACTGATACCTGTCTGTCATGTGTAATCCTGCTGGTATTTGAAATACTGGTGGCATAGCTTCCAGCATCATGGCCACCACAGCACAACCAACTGACAGATGGGTGGATAGATGGAATATGGAAGGTATTCCATATTCCGAGGCACTACAGAAATAGAGATTACAGGCAGGCTTAGGTGGTCAATAGCAATTTCATGAAAAACTTGGGGAGTGGTATATGGAGGGAGTTCAAATATCTAGGCAGCATGATCAAACTTAGGAAAGCACAGATAATGTTTGGGGCAGCAGCAGATAGTCAAGACTAACTACAGTGTGGGGACTGTTAGGAGATGAGCATGTGAGCATAAGCTGGGACAATATTGTTGGTGGGATTCTTGGTCTTGGTTTGAATGTCAAGGCAAGAATTTAGTTTTGCAAGAATTTGGTACAGTTGGAAGTTTTTGAACAGAGTAATGACCTTTATGTTTCTTTTTGATATTAAAGTATGCCTTATGACTTAAACTTTCTCTAACAGTTTCATAACATGAGCTTTTGAAGTGGACAAGCCAACAAGTGTCTTGGAGAATATGAAAATGAAAATAATGATAGTAGTGACCACTGTCTTTTTTGAGAATCATTATCTGTCAGGCACGGTGTTAGGTGGTTTACATTTAGGTATCACATCAATTCTGTAAAATAGGTATTACTATCCCGATTTTGGAGATAAGGAGAAATGCTGAAAAAGTTTTCAGAGCCACATAGCTAGTATATGGAAAAGCCAGTATTCAAATGTAATTTGTTCTGCCTGTAAGGCCAGAACATCTCTTGAGCTCGAGAAATTTATACATAGTCTTATTGGGGAGACAAGAGTAATAACTTCCTCACTTATTATATATTTTTTATTTATATGTAACACTTTGTATATACCCAGTCAAAACCATGCGATTACCCCAGGCCTTTCTACTTGAATTTTGGCCTCAATTTCCAGTTTAACACTTCAGTTTCTGTATAGCTTGGGGTTCTACCTTAAACACTGGCCCACTTGGCTAGGGCCTTAATAGTCTTTCCAGCCCTCGTCAGATCCCTCTTGTTCCCTGTCAGTTCTGTGGTTGACTGGGACCCTCCTAAAGTTCTGAGCACCAGGAACCAAAATATCCAGCCCAGGACACTACCTCACAACTCCAAAGAGTACCATCCACTCTGTGGTCAATACAGTTGGCACCAAGTTGTGCAGCTGGTTGGCCTTGCTTCAGGTCTCCTACCATCCTGAAATTGGATACCACAGACATGGAGGCCCTGAAGACTGAACCCGAGTTTCCTAGGAGCCTATGCACATGTATTTTGGACTTCTGGTTCCATTTTTAAATCCAGAGGAATTCTTGTCTCTGGCCCAGTTCTTCAACATTTCTGCCTTCCTTCTGGTTCCTAGTGGTTTGAATTACTAACAGCCTAGTGTCATTCTACCTGAACTTAGTATAATGATCAGGAAAAAGGCAACCTGAGCAGCTCATTCAGAAGAAATGTCAGAAACAGATGGAACAATTATCAGAAAACAGGCCACACATTCATTCATTCATTTAGTCACCATCAAATATTTATTGAGTATCTAGATGGGCCAGACAAAACTGGCTTCAGGAGCATGTGACATGTGTAGTCATATAGGGCCCAATGTTCAGAAGGGCCCCATGCCTGATTTAATGCTTTGCTGTTGCCATCTTGAAGTTCTTAATAATTTTAATGTTGTATTTGTGTTTTGTAAGTGAAATCCAATGGGATAATGGAACGTGTGGTGAGAAGAGAAGATATACACGATACGTGTGTCTGCTGCATTCCTCACCACCCCATTCACATATAGCATTTATGATGTCCCTTGAGCACTGAATTCCAGTGGACCCATGATGCTTGGAAGTTCAGTGAGATTCAAAATATGTACAAGGCGAGCATGTTATGTCTACAACTGAGTATGTGGGGGTGCTGACAGCCCTGAGAGGCTATGCTTTCCATTCGAACTAGAACTTGCTTCAAAAGTAGAAAGAAGGCAATGGTGTTCTAAGGACATATCATTTTTTAGTTTTGTTACTTAGACTGAAAATGACGTATAAAAATAAACGGAAAGATAGGACAACCCATAATTCCTTTTCCCTTCCGTCATTTCCTTACTTTTTAGTAAGCCAAAAGTAGAAAGTGTTAGTAGAATGCGTAGGTATCACCAGGTGGGAAAAAAAAAAAGTTGGGTTAGTTGTGTGCAACATTTCTACTGTTCTGGTAAGAATGAAATATACATTCATGTACTATGAAATATAAACTGCATAATTTTGGTGATTTCAAGTAAGAATTAAATGCACTTATATTTGAGTTTAAAATTGGCAATACAAAGATAAAGATGAAATTCTTTTTCTCAAAGAGGAAACCCTGGTGGCTAGCAGTTAAGAGCTAAGATGGAGGTTAGCAGTTTGAATCCTCCAGGTGCTCCTTGGAAGCTCTGTGGGGCAATTCTACTCTGTCCCATAGGGTCACTATGAGTCAGAATCGAAGCAAAGGCAAGGTTTTTTTTTTTTTTTTAATTGTTAAAGATACATTCATCGGTTGAACCTGTTGCTGTCGCATCAATTCAGACTCATAGCGACCCTATAGGACAGAGTAGAACGGCCCCATAGGATTTCCCAGGAGTGCGCAGTGGATTCAAACTCCGGACCTTTTGTGCAGCAGCCGAACTTTCGATCTCTACACCACCAGGGTTAGTTGGGCGTTTATTCTGTTATTTGTAGCTGAGACTTCCTAGCTAATATACTGATCTAGTCTAGATGATCAGGGAACCTTGCTCTGAGGAAGTTACATTTGCATATACATAAAAAAAGCAAGCAGGGATTAAACTTTCCAAGACTTGGATGAATAACGCTCCTGGCAGACAGAATAGAGTATCTGAGGGATTCTAAATCAGGAAGGTGCTAGGCATATTTGAGAAGCTAAGATTCCAAAGTCTCTCTGTTGGAGACCAAAGCAGGTGTTCAGCATTCTGGACATCAGGTTCTAGGACACACCAGCAGGCAGAGTTCACCCTTCTCCTTCTAGAGGTTGGTGATAAGCTTGTTGCTGCTACTCTGTAAACTGTCAGAGAAATGTCAGGCTACAGCACTCAGTATATCAGCTTCACAAAGAGCTGGTAGCAAAAAAAATTCTTTGCATTTTCATTGACAGTCTCTGCACGTAGTTACTATGAGTAGCAAGTGACACAGAGGTTGTCAGAATTTTTAGCAAACCTAAACCTTTTTGCCTGTGACCTTGTCCTGTTAAGTAGACAAAGTAAGATGGAGGTGGCAGAGAGCGTAGAGTGTAAAATCTGTAGAGGTGCGCTTCAGCGGATACACTTACAAATATTGTTACGAAAGACTTGAATGATTCCCCAACTGGTAAAAATAATGAGAATAGCGAAGTCATAAACAGTGTTTGTATAATTGCAGTTTTAATGGTTAGAATCCAATCAGCCTCCATGACCAAGGTGTGGCCGGATGCCTGATGATTCTCACAGATAATGACACCTTAAGGCTTAAGGATGTCAGAGCCATTATCTTCATTGTGTTTACCAACATCGTCATCGCAGTCTTTAGATTCAGTCCCGGGAGGGGGAAGCTGTGCTTTACAAAACAGACATATACCTCAAAGGTCCATTAAACTGCAATTACACAATGGTAGTGATTTTCTATAATTTGTTGGAGGAAGGAGATGAAACCTGGCACACTGAGTTCGGAAGGAGGAGTGGGGAGACGAAACGAGAAGGAAATAGTTTCTTAATTATATATATATATTTAATTTCTATGGCACCTGGCAAGATTATAGAAATATTATCACATTAATCCTTGTAATAGCCATATTAGTCCCAAGCCTGAGAAGAGGAAATTGAATTAATGAGTATCTAAGTGGTTTGTCCACAATGAGAATGAACTAGAAACAGTCAGGGAAATAAAACCGGTGTGACTGATTTGATGAATGGTTCTGTCTTAGCTTTTCTTTTAGTTTTTAAACCTGGATCCAGATTAGGTGGTAAATAAAAGATAACGCACTGGGGCAAAAACAGCTGTTGGCCTTATGATGTGTTAAGCAAGTGAAAACAGCCAGTATAATCTATTCATCTAACAATCTTCTAAGGCAGCTCAGGAGAGCTGCTCACCCAGAAACATCCACATCAGACAGTTCTCAAAAGGAAGGTTTCTGATTTTACTAGGTATTTCAGAGGACTTTTGAAGAAAATCCAGTGTGAGCATCTAACATGAGCTAGAGTGGTTATTTGCAGCCTTTTCATATTAGTGTTCTCACTCATTCATTAATTCAACAAATATTAATTGAGTGTCTATTATATGCTAAGTAATGGTGCTAGACACTGGGGGTATAGCAGTGAATCAACCAGGCAAGCTCCCTTCTCTCACGGAGCTCAAGAGGACAACAGGCAGTAAACAAGTAAAAAACAAAATGAAGAAGAGGATATCGGAGAGTGATGCCTGCTGAAGGAAATAGAACAAGGTAAAAGGAAAGAGGGTGTGTGTGGAGGTTTGGGTCCTTGGGATAGGATGATCAAGAAAGGAGTCTTTATGAAAAGTAAAATATGGGTGAAGACCTGTGGGAAAATCCAGAAAGAGATTCAGCAAGTGCAAAGGCCCTGACATAGAAACAAACACATCAGGGAAAAATCAGTGTGACTGGATTGTAATGAAAAAGAGGGCAAGTGGTAGAAGATGGAGTGGAAGAGCTATTTTTTCCTCCCTCCCTCCCCTCGCTCCGTTTCTTCCTTCCTTCCTCCCTTCCTCTCTCCCTCTCTCTTTCCCTTCCCTTCCCTCCCTCCCATGCCCTCCACTTCCCTCCCCTCCCCCTTCCCCTCTCCTTCCTTCCCTCCCTTCCTCCCTTCTTTTCTTCTTTCCTCCCTCCCCCCTCCCTCCCTCCATCCTTCCCCCCTCCCTCCCTCCCTCCCTCGCTCCCTTTCTTCCTTCCTTCCAGAAGTATTGAGTACTATATGCCAGTCACTGTGCTAGGCGCTGCTTCCAATGACAGTTCTATGCCCTCCTTCTTCTGAGTCATAAAATTGAAGAGAGAAGATGCCCTGCCTACTGGGTTTCAGTCTCCTGTTTTGGCATGCCAGTCCTATAGTGACAAGCTTGAGAAAAAGACCTTATTTTGCCTTAACGCACTTTCATAGAAAAAAACCCTAACACATTATTCTGTGTCTATTTTGAGGTAATTTATGAAATGGGAACAAACACCAGCACAGTTTGTTCCAGTGAGTCTCTGATAATCAAATTGCTTTCTTACTTGGCATATTTAGGCTTCTACAAAGGGATTCTAATTGAGGGGATTTTTGTGAAATCAGCATTTAATATTTTGAGACTCATTCGTCAAATACTTTGTTAATATTGTAGGCTTTGATGTATGAAGTAATTTGAAGAGTGATTTTGGAAAGAGTCCTGGCTGATCTCTGTGCGGTCACTGGCAGAAAAGCCTCCCTCCAAATGGAATCAGCATGGAATTGTGCAGTTGTGAACTTAGCATCAGGGTAAGAATTCAAACCACTGTGACTTAGATCCCTCATCAAAGGATATATATGACTTCTTTCTTCTGTTATGGCCAAAGCCCTGATCATGCACTGAACCTTAGAAATCTCCAAAAGACCTACAGATCAAATATTCTTTGCTTCTCACTGTTATGCCTGTTTGGTTTGATTTTATGATCACTTTTGAGCCTATATGTCAAGAAGCCCCTATAGCCCTATACACACCGGCAAAGTTTACTAGGAGGAACTGAGAAAGGCTAGTGTAGCTGATTGTTTAGCATAATTGATTTGCAGGTGTCAATGTGTATATTTTTTTTAAATGCAACTTGAAAGCAAATTGTATCTGTCCTATTGGGACTACAGGTGTGAAAGAGGGTCATGTAGCTTCATTCTTTGGCAAATTGGTTGATCTTTATCTCCCACTATTGCCAGCACCTTGAAGAAAAAGGCCACATTTTACTATTGTTTTCTCAGCATCTAGCTCACAGCCTGGCATATGGAGAAAAAAAAAATGAGAGTTAGTTATAATTAAAACAACTTTCTCTTTGTGTTAAAAAAAACAGTTGCTTTGTGTTAGGTAGACCAATAAATGAAAATTTCAAATATACTTTCTCGTAGTACTTTCTATTCTTTTTGCCTTAAAAAATGGCTTTATATACATCATTTTACAAATGTGAAGCCGTGATCATACTGTTATACTCATAATACTGTTTCTTCATGTGGTTAATAATTGTTTCCTACATTTGTTTAGCTTCCTTCCTTTACCCCACGCCTCACCTTGCCACCCCGTTCTCTAGTCCTTTGCCCCCATCTCCAACTCAAACCAATAACCTGTTTTTAAGAGCATGAATTTAGGAAAAAATATTCTTTGTTCTCACCCCAGCACTACTGCTTACAAGCTGTGGGATGTTTTATAAATTTTCTGTGACTCAGTTTCTTCATCTGTAAAATAGGGATAATAATAACTACCTCTCCTGCGGGACTGAATTACTGGGCTGCGGGGACCATGGTCTAGGGGAACACCTAGCTCAACTGGCATAACATTGTTTATAAAGGAAATGTGGTGAGTAGCGTCTGGGGTCTTAAAAACTTCTGAGTGGCCATCTAAGATACTCCCCTGGTCTCACTCTGTCTGGAGCAAGGAATAATGAAGAAAACCAAAGACACAAAGGGAAGACTAGTCCAAATGACTAATGGTTGAATGATACTCCCCTGAGTCCAGCACAACTACATGGTGCCCAGCTACCACCACTGACTGCTCTGACAGGGATCACAATAGAGGGTCCCAGATAGAGCTGGAGAAAAATGTAGAACAAAATTATAACTCACACACACACACAAAAAGACCAGACTTACTGGTCTGACAGAGACTGGAGAAACCCAGAGAGTATGGCCCGGGACACCCTTTTAGCTCAGTAATGAAGTCCCTCCTGAGGGTCACCCTTTAGCCAAAGATTAAGAATGCCCATAAAACAAAACGAGACTAAAGGGGCACACCAGTCCAGGGGCAAGGACTACAAGGCAGGAGGGGGGCAGGAAAGCTGGTAATATGGAACCCAGGGGCCAGAAGCGAGAGTGCTGACATGTTGTGGGGTTGGTAACCAATGTCACAAAACATTGTGTGTACTACTGTTTAATGAGAAGCTGGTTTGTTCTGTAAACTAAAGTACGATTAAAAAAAAAAAACTTTATAAAACAAATTAAAATGCAAAAAAAACTGGATATGATTTTCAATAATAAATAAATAACATACAATACTCAATAAAAATGATGAAATTTATTAAATTGACAACAAAAATAAAATATTCATATACAAGAAGACGAACTAAAAATAATAATAATAACTACCTCAAAGAGGTGTCAGAATTAAATAAGCTAATATATGTAAAGCTCTTAAAGTGCCTGGACCCTGCTCATGCGCTTACATATGGACCAGCTGTGGGCAGAAGGCCTCAGACCCTTGCCCTGTGGTCCTCTCCTTAAGGCTGTTCACGAAGTGGCAACTGACTTTCCCTGGAACGAGTGATCTGAGAGACAGAGAGAAGGAAGTTGCCGCACCTTTTATGATCTAGTCTCCAAAGTCTCACCCTTTGCAACGTTACAGTTTCGAATGTGATTTATATTGGTATTTAAAATGTCTACATTTAAAATAGCTTCACAATTTCCAATCTTGGTGAAAAGGTTTCACCAAGGTTCTTAACAAGATTAAATTGTTTTATTTTTAAGAGCCAACTCTTTAATTTGCCTGGAATTCATTATTGTATATGGTACAAGGTAAGGATCTAATTTTATTTCTCCTTAATGGCTAGAGAGTTCATAGTCAACATGAATTTAATAATCTGTAATAAATTGAATTTTTATCTTTATCACTAGCTACTATAACACATATGCATAAAAAGAAAAGTTGCTGTCCAGTTGCTTCTAATTCATGGCAATCTCATATGTGTCAGAGTAGAACTGTGCTTCATAGAGTTTTCAATGGCTGATTTTTTACAAGTAGATTGCCAGGTCTTTCTTCCAAGGCACCTTTGGGTGGATTGGAACCTCCAACCTTTTGGTTAGCAGTGGAACATGTTAAGCATTTGCACCACCAGGGATTCCTGGGTAACACAGAAGTAACATAGAAGTCCCAAAATCTCAGTGGCTCAACACAATAAAAGATTATTTCCTTTTTCACCAAAGAGTCCAGTGTGGGTGTTTCTGGGTGAGTGGCTTTCCTGGGTTGTCTCCCCCAGCCAGTGATTCAGAGATTCAGGATCCTTCCATCTTTTGGCCTCCCCATCTCCAACGTGGTGCTTCTACCATGTTAGCCAGTTAGCCAGAAGTGGCAATGAGGATAGAGGACCAGACATGGAAGGTTTTTATGGACCAAACCTGGAGGTGGCACACCATATTTCCATGCTCTAGAATGTACCAGCGCTCAGGTGCATGACCACATCTAACTGCAAGGGAGGCTGGGAAATGTATTTTACATAGTGCCACTAATCTGTTTGTCAGTTTCTATGCTAATGCCGTATTATTCTAATTATTGTGACTTTATTGTACGTCCTGGTATTTCTTAAACCACTCTTTAAAAGACAGTAAACAAACAAACAAAATCGGGTGTCTCTTTGTTCCTGGATAAAATAGAGAAATTACTTTTACTTTATCACTAAATGTAATTTTTATTAGCATATGTTACTGTTTGTCTAGGAAAGACTGATTTTTTAAAGTATCACAAAGTGATCATCCTTTTTAACAGAACTGCAAGTAAAGATCAAGGTCAGGGTGGTGAAGTAAGGGAATGAGGCAGGATGTCAGGTTTTGTTAATTTTTTAAAAAACTGTCTTTTTTCCTTCTATGTGTTAGTCCCATCCAGTTCATTATTTTGTGGTATAAGAAATCAACCATGCAGATTGATTTAGAAGATAAAAAGCTATGAAAATTGCATAAACTTGCAGATGGTTGACTCACATCTCCCTATTTTACTTTTTTTCCCCCCAAGAAATATTTTCATTTTAAGGGACAAAAGTCATATGAAGATTTGTGGTCGAAACCATTATATTTATTATTATAAAAATCAATGAGCATTTCTTAAAACATAAGGAGAATGTCGTGTGGTTAATACTTGGAAGGAATTGCTTGCCAGTACACCATTCTTTTTCCTATTTCCCCCAAAAGCCTACATGTAAGGTTTATTTGAGGCTGAAATCAGTTATTCAGGCATTTTCAAAAATGGTAAAATGCATATTTAGTATGTATTTTCTCTCGAGGGAGGATTCTTTGGTAGTTATTTTTGCTTCGTCTTGCCTTGAAAAGATAGCTCCAACTCTGGTACCATTTTAAGGGTCACTTAAGATCACACTGCTCCAGGTCATCTTCCATTTTCATGCAGATTTGTTGGTTGGTTGATTTGTTTGCCCAGAAGAAGATTATGTTCTCTGCTCTGGGGCTGACTTTGTGAAGGAAGCTAATCATGTAAGTGAAAATAGGCAATTATATTCATTGGCTAAATCCCATATATTGTTGCTTTCTCTACTGCTAAACCTGGCTCTAAGATCCCAAATCAAAGGCAGAGATGCTCAAGGGATATTGTTTGCCTCTGGTGTGTGTGTGTTCGTCTGAGGCGAATTTCACAATGCAGAACAAGGATTCAAATACAAAATTTTGTTTATGGCAATACAGAAAATATCTATACAAATAAAACATAATGAACTAAAAGTCAGTCCAGTAATGCAAAATGGTATAGCCACTTGGAAAGTTTGCACGTTTTTTAAAAAAGCTAAGCATACGCCTAACATACATTCCACTCCTAGATATTTATCTACCCAAGAGAAATGAAAGCATGTCTGCACATAGACTTGTACATCAGAGTTTGTCGCAGCATTGTTCATAATGGCCCTAAACTGGGAACAACTGAATGTTTACCAACTGGTGACTAGTTGAACAAAAGTGTATATCTATCCAATGAAATACCACTCAACAGTAAAAAGGAGAAAAATACCAATACACGCAACAACACCAAAAAAACCCAAAACCAAACCCAGTGCCGTCGAGTCTATTCTGACTCAAAGTGACTGTATAGGACAGAGTAGAACTGCCCCATAGAGTATCCAAGGAGCACCTGGCGGATTCGAACTGCCGACCTTTGGTTAGCAGCTGTAGCACTTAACCACTACACCACCAGGGGTTTCCGGTACACGCAACAGCACACATCATCTCAGAAACAGCACACTCAAAGAAATAAACTTGATATGAAGGACTATATACAGTATGGTTCCATTTATATGTAATTTTGAAAAAGGCAAAACGATAGTGACAGAAAGCCAATCAGTGGTTTCTTATGCCTGGGAGTAGGAATAGGGATTGAACAGGAAGGGAGACAGGGGGACATTCCTGGGGCCATGGAAGTATTCCATATCTTGATTGTGGTGCTGACTGCACTTGTGTATGTGTTTGTCAAAACTCACGAAACTGTACTTTGAAGAGGTACATTTAATTTTATTACATATAAATGATGCCACGATAAAGCTGAAAAAAAAAAATCGCATGTAGCTTGTAAGAGAAAAAAGTCCATCTGGCGTTTTGCCCCTTGTAACTACCAGTTATACTGCTTGTCTTGCAAAATTGAACAATGTGTGCTGACATTTTAATCACTAAATATTAATTTTGCAGTAGCAAAAGAAGCATTAAACCAAGATTATTCATTTTTTCTGTGTTTGCTTATAGACACATCCTTTACGGGATAAAGAGACGGTGAACATTTTAATTTTTTTTATATATCTTATTAAATACATAGCACTGATTGAGTGTGTTGGCACGAGATAATCCAGTCATTTTGTTTATTTTTTCTTGGCTCCTTCATTATTGCTGAAATCAATGTTGCGATAAGACCAGCACCTTATAGTTCACATTATTCAGGCATCTTGGAAAGAAAGGTTGGGAAATATCCCTTTACTAAATACAAGTAGTAGGAAGAGCTTATTTGTTCATTTATTTATATTTTTGCCACTAAAATATTTGTTTTTATTCAGAATCTTTGTGCTTAAAATCTCTACACTACAGCACATAGTTTCTTTTTACATTTTTGGGTATCTTTTGCTTTCCAGTGTTTTCTAAATCGAATTCTACCATCTCTGTATTTCTAGATAGATCTATAGTTCATTTTGGAAATGAAAGTAACTTTAAAGTAAAATGCCTTCTAAAGTTAAGATATCTCTTTTGTCCTTATCACCCTCATTTGAAGCAAAGTCACAGCCACGTTCCAAATTCTAGATTATTTACAAGTGAGGAAACTTAAGTTCGGAAAAGGTAATGGCCTACCTCAGTACCCTCTGTTGCTGGCCCGCCCGGAGCTCTGTCCTAATCTGTTCCTGTACTTGTGCTCTTTCCACTGTACTTTGGGGGACAGTACTTTCTCCGAGTATCCCAGATTGAATAGATTACTCACTATTTGAAAAGATGTACGTATTCTTATACATATGTGTTGGTTTTGACCCCAGATTGTAGAACAAAGCAACAAATAGAGACTTCTTTTAATAAACACAAAACTCTTGGAACACTCAATTAACAGGATTATTCTCTGTGTGCTCCACTGTTATCAGCAAGAAATCATCATCAACAGCACCCCTGCGCCAGAAGCAGGGGCCGACTCTAATACCGCAGGCGTGGCTGGGGTGTGGGTAGGGAGCCAGCGGAAGGGAAGGAAAGGTGCTGAGGGGCATTGTCCTGTGAAGTCCTGAAGGTTCGTTCCCCTGGCAGACCACTGATGTTTCTGCTATGTATTGCTCTTTGCTCATTTCATTATGACTTTAACAACAACCATATCATGCATTATTCCTGCAAAATAGTTGAAAAGGCACCACTTTTGGAATAACACCGCCCATCCTCTCCCTCCCCCGTTTCCTGTATCATTATATGTATGTGAAAATAAGCTAATACAGCTCTGACACTTTACCTGTACATGTGCTGTCCTCATGCCTCCTCTTACCTTCTGCCTTCAACCTGGCTAATTCTCGTTCTATCTTTCTTTAAGTCTCAGCTTTGAGCTGTTTTCCTGACCTCCGCAGATAGAGCTCATTAGTTCCTCTTCTGTAGTCTAATTGTACCTTGCACACTTTTCATTCCCTATTAAGGTACCTGTTGACCTGTCTCCTCATTCTTTGAAGATCTGTGTTTTGTAACACCAAAAAAAAGAAAATTTTTTTTTTTGTGTGTTGTTTTTAGAGCAATGATGGTGGGGGCAATGTTGGTTCAGTCGTAGGCTTCTCTCCTTCCATGTGGGAGACCCAGGTTCAATTCTCAGCCACTGTACTTCATGCACAGCCACCACCTGTCTGTCAGTTCAGGCCTGCATGTTGCTATGATGCTGAACAGGTTTCAGTAGAGATTCCAGACTAAGATAGACTAGGAAGAAAGGCCTGGCTCTCTACTTCCAAAAATCAGCCAGTGAAAACCCTATGACCACAATGGACCAATCTGTAACCAATCATGCGGATGGTGAGGACTAGGTAGTATTTTGATTGTTGTGCATGGGGTCACCATGATTTGGGGCTTACTTGATGGCAGCTAACAATAGCAACAACAGAGCAATGATGGGCAAATTGTAGGCTCCTGAAAGAGCAGATAGATTAGTTGTTACCTGATTAGGGTCCGTGCCCTGGAGCAGTTGAGCCAATGAAACATACTCCAAGTCAGAAAGAGTGAGAAAGTTTATTAAGGAGATGCATACATCACCGGGGACTGGCAGCAACACAGGCTGTCTCTACGGAGTCCCAAAGAGCAGTTTTACATTAGAGCTTATACAGAATCTTTCAAGGGTTTACAAGTGTCTTTGTAGTCCCCTGCCAGACATTTCTTTATTAGGCTAAAGATATACCTACCAGATATCTGGGCTCTTATTTTCCTGAGGGGGTTTTAGGTCACAGGTGGTTAAAAAGGTGGTTGGACAGAACAAAAGGTTATTTGTGTCAGTTTAAAACAAAGAACAAAGTCATTAACATTTGGTCAAAACAAAGACATTAACAGAGGTATGTGAAGCAGGAGGCAGGCAGAGCAAGCAGAAGAATTTATAGGTTCATCATGGCATTAGTTATGTCAAGCTCTCAGTCACCCATTTTGAAAAAGGAGAAAACATGGTGGGGAGTACTGGAGTCACATTAGTGAAAAACCAGCACAGTGTACTTAGTGGTTGTTCGAAAAATATTCTTTTTATGATTCAATTTCTGAACTGACACAATAAATAAGGAAATAAATAAATAAGGAAAACAGAGTAAGTATTATTGTCAGAAAACTAAGTCTAAGCATTGGGAGTATAATTGATATGTCTTCCTTTACCAGCTTGAGGGCACAAAATAAAGTCACGTTACCTTTAGCATTCAAATGGCAGTGACTTGTAGCCTCCAACTGCCTAGATTAACATTTTATTAGGATTAGGATTTTCTCAGGGTTCCTCTCTCCTGATATGACTAAAACTCCATGCTCTCTCTCTTATTTGCCTTTTGCCCCTGATCCAGATGATTTAACTCAGAAACACCTCTGGAAGTCAATTTCTAAAGCTGCAGGGTCCTGGAGAAACCCTGTCCCCTGGTCTCCACTGTTTTCAGCTACACCTCAGGGCTGGTAAGAGAAAGAGCGGGATTGTTGTTGGCTACTGTTAAGTGGATTCTGGGTGGGTTTGAACTGCCAACTTCCGGTTAGTTGTCCAGTGCTTAACCATTTCAACCACTTTACCCCTACAGTTATCTAGTAGTTCAGGTAGTCTAGAGAAATGCCAGGACCTCTTCCTCAGTGTCCCAGCCTGGTTCTGTTCCTAAAGACGATGGTTCTCCAGTGTCGTGCTCATTCAGGGATGTTCTCCAGCCAAAGCTGCCTGAGAGCCAAGTGGTGTGGTTATGACAGATGGGGCAGATTCAGAGCCTTTTCCAAGAACCACCCTTTGGTCTGGGTGGCGGAGGAAGGAGCCATTGTAACATGGGCCACACTTGACCTAGAATGAGCTCTTTTCCAACTTTGGAAAGCAATTCTGCTATCCTTACTTCTGAACACTCAGTTCATGTTCCTCTCAATGCTTGCTGATGGAGCTGGAACCTAAACAGGTCCGCTTGAAACTGAAGGTCTTCGATGAAGAATTGAATTCTTTCAGAATTGAGGTTACTAACAAAGCTCCATTGTAACAAGGCCTTTCTGAATTAAGCAAGCTAATATGAATGCAGTTCCTGATTACAAGAATCAAAGGGAAGAAAGCTGGCTTCCTGATGCTCAAAGGCTGAAGCAGTTAAAGACAGTGATCCTGCGGGGAGCCCACCTAGAAAACTGAGAGTAGGATGCTCCCTTATGAATGATTCAGGTCACGGAGATCAGATGGAAGGCAGAAAGAAAAGAAGCTCCTTCAAACTTCAAACAGCAGAAGAAGGCTTAGGCTGACTGCAACGCCCAGAGCTACTGTGGCTCCAGAGAAGGGCCTTTCTTATGAGGATGGTAAGCTGGTCAGTGAGATGTTCCCTGCCCTGGGACCTGGTTACCATATCCCAATACAAAGACTTGACTGTGTTCCCACAATGGCGTGTCTTTTCCCCATTGTTCTTATTTTATATTAAAAGCCTCTGGATTCCTGGAATTACTACGAAAAATTCCTGCAACAACAGTAATCATTTTAAAGTATATGATTTTCAGGCATGGGTATAATTTCCAATACCTTCTAAATTTATTTCTTAGTATTTTGCAGTGAAACTGATGTTTGAAATTTTGTACTACAGAACACTAAACATCTCGTAATGATTCAATTAAAATATTGTGTAGCTTTTTATTCCTATTTTGTAGCTAAGAAGACTAAGGATCAGAGAGGCTGCAATCTGAAGTCATATTGCTGGCAAATTGTGGGCAACGGATTTAAATCAAGGTCTGTGTGTCTCAAAAATGTGTTTTTTTTCCAACTATCTTAAGATTACCATGCCTATTAAGGAACATAAATAAACTAATATATTTTAATATTAATATATTTTAGAAAAGTTTTCAACTACATGGATAGAAACAAAAATCATTTTGCCTACATAATCAGAAAATTCATCATATTGTTATAGTCCCTAAGGGCCCTACTTCATCGATTACAGTACAAAATCCACAAACAACCCCACAGCTGCAGTAATAATGAGGCTATGATTTTGGAGTCAGAACACATTTCTAACAAAAGAAATGTCTGAATAGGGCAAATGTAAATTAAACATCTCAAAACACTTCTAGCAGATATAACTGAAAAAGAGATAAAGCTGGAATTTTTTTTTTTTTTGTAACTTTTTTCAAATGCGTAATCATAATAGCTGGAGCCCTGGTGGTGCATCAAAGGGTTCGAATCCACCAGCTGTTCCTTGGAAACCCTATAGGGCAGTTCTGTCCTATAGAGTTGCTCTATGAGTCGGAATTGACTAGGTGGCAATGGGTAATCATAACAGCTAATATGTACTGAGCACCTGTATGTGCCAGATACTGTGTTAAGTGCTATACATGGAGGATCACGTTTGATCCTCACTTGAACCTATGCATTAGGAAGAATTTCTATCATCAAGATCCCATTTTGAAAATGTGCAGAAAATATGAACAGACACTTCACTAAAGAAGACATTCAGATAGCTAACAGATACATGAAGAAATGCTCACGGTCATTAGCCATTAGAGAAATGCAAATCAAAACTACAATGAGATCCTATCTCACTCCAAAGAGGCTGGAAGTAATCCAGAAAACACAAAATAATAAATGTTGGAGAGGCTGTGGAGAGATTGGAACACTTATACAGTGCTGGTGGGAATGTACAATGGTACAACCGTTTTGGAAATCGATTTGGCGCTTCCTTAAAAAGCTAGAAATAGAACTACCATACGATCCAGCAATCCCACTCCTTGAAATATATCCTAGAGAAATAAGAGCCTTTACATGAACAGATATATGCACACCCATGTTCACTGCAGCACTGTTTACAATAACAAAAAGATGGAAGCAACCAAGGTGCCCATCAGCAGATGAATGGATAAATAAATTATGGTATATTCACACAGTGGAATACTATGCACCAATAAAGAACAGTGATGAATCTGTGAAACATTTCATAACACAGAGGAATCTGGAAAGCATTATGCTGAGTGAAATTAGTCAGTTGCAAAAGGACAAATATTGTATAAGACCACCATTATAAGAACTCAAGAAATAGTTTAAACAGAGAAGAAAATATCATTTGATTATTATGGGGGGGGTAACTACTTTAGGTGACGGGAAAGACAGCACACAATACAGGTGAAGTCAGCACAACTGGACTAAATCAAAAGCAAAGAAGTTTCCTGAATAAACCGAATGCTTCGAAGGCCAGAGTAGCAGGGGTGGGGGTTGGGGGCCATGGTTTCAAGGGACATCTAAATCAATTGGCATAATAAAATCTATTAAGAAAACATTCTGTATCCCACTTTGGAGAGTGGTGTCTGGGGTCTTAAACGTTAGCAAGCAGCCATCTAAGATGCATCAACTCATCTCAATCCACCTGGAGCAATAGAGAATGACGAACACCAAAAACATAAGGTAATTATAAGCCCAAGAGACAGAAATGGCCACATAAACCAGAGAGTACATCAGTCTGAGACCAGAAGAACTAGATGGTGCCCGGCTACAACAGATGACTGCCCTGACTGGAAACAGAACAGAGAACCCCTGAGGGAGCAGGAGAGCATTGTGATGCAGACCTCAAATTCTCATAAAAAGACCAGACTTAGTGGTCTGACTGAGACTAGAAGGACCCTGGTGGTCATGGCCCTCAGACCTTCTGTTATCCCAAGACAGGAACCATTCCCAAAGTCAACTCTTCAGACAGGGATTGGACTGGACAATGGGATAGAAAAAGATGCTGGTGAAGAGTGAGCTTCTTGGATCAAGTAGACATTTGAGACTATGTTGCCATCTCCTATCTGGAGGGGAGATGAGAGGGCAGAGGGGGTCAGAAGCTGGTGGATGGACATGAAAAGGGAGAGTAGAGGGAAGGAGTGGGATCTCTCATTACTGGGAGAACAATTAGGAGTATATAGCAAGGTGTGTATGAATTTTTGTATGAGAGACTGACTTGATTTGTAAAGTTTCACTTAAAGCACAATAAAAATTAAAAAAAGATCCCATTTTACAGATAGAGAAACTGCAAGTTAATAGTTGAATCTCACTCAGTGTTCTGCTATTGATAAGAGGTGGGGCCAGGGTTTGACTCCAGAGCCTGCTCTCTCAATCAAAAATTTACTGTATGTATTTACTGGTAACAGATTCAACTAGTATTCTATTATTTATCCTTTGAATAAGATAATTATTGTCACAATTGGAATTTGTTGTTATCAAAAATGTCTTTGTTTAATAAAGAGCTGTCCACATCCACCTTTTTTCCCAAATGAAATTGGAGAAAGGGTATATTTTGTGCACAAATGGAAGCAGGCAAACAGGGCTTGTTTTGAGAAAAAAGATAGGTCAGACATATGCTATTCAGTAATTGAAAGAGAAGAGACTACAGGTACTGCAACAGGAAACTTTTCAAAGAAAGCAGAGTGCCTCAATCATTTCCATATAAAAGACACAGGGGCTGGAATCCAATAGCTCTTTTTTTCTCTTTGGAGAAATGAATGCAGCTTTTGCCTGCTGATAAAATTTGAGCGGGGACTCTGTGCTTCTTCTAGGCAGAAAATGGGTACTGTGACTGTTGCTTTGTGAAAGGTCTTCTCATGTCATTCAGTATGTCTAGTGGATGATGTCACTGGCCCCCTTGACAAGTTGGTAAGCGTACCCATAGAGTTGCATGGTGTGGCCGGGTCATTTGTGTCTTCTGTATTTGCATTACTGAGGTATAGGACAAGTTATTGACTTGGTAGTCATTTTGCTGGATGAAGAGGCAGATGAAATTTGGGAGTTCCCAAGTTGCTAAGAACTGCAAAACACTGGGACAGGAAACCCCATAATACAGGAGTTAGGTGTGTGAACTCAGGTACCTAGCTGCCTGGGTTTGTGTCTCAGCTCCATCTCTGAGGATGTTGTCAAAGCGTTCATTGAAAGTGAGGGTTGGGTGTGTTGATTATATGTAAAGCAATTAGAACCGTACACAGTTCATTTTAGCTTAAACACACACACTCTTTCTCCAGGCCAATCCAATTCAGTGTTTTTGATGTTCTTCTAGATTTTCGTAAAAGAAGTAAATGTTTCATGATAAACACCATGTAAGGGCTTGTTAGGGATTGAATTCTGTCCCCCCAAAATGTGTGTAAACTTGGCTAGTCCATAATTCCCATTTTTTCATGATTGTTCAGCATTTTGTCATCTGATGTGATTTTCCTGTGCTGTAAATCCTACCTCTATGATGTTAATGAGGTGGGATTATGGCAGTTATGTTAATGAGGCAGAGCTCAATCTACAAAATGAGGTTGTGTCTGAATTCAGCCTCTTTTAAGATATAAAAAACAGAAGCAGGCAGAGAGAAATGGGGACCTCATATTATCAAGAAAGCAACGCTGTGAGCAGGATGTGTCCTTTGGATCCGAGGCTCTTATGCTGAGAAGCTCCTAGACCAGGGCGAGATTGATGACAAGGTACTTCCTCCAGAGCTGACAGAGAGAGAAAGCTTTCCCCTGGAGCTGGCACCCTGAACTTGGACTTCTATCCTCTTAGATTGTGAGAGAATAAATTTCTCTTTGTTAAAGCAATTCACTTGTGGTATTTCTGTTATAGCAGCACTAGATAACAAAGACAGGGCTTAATTTGCCTTCCTCTGACTCTCAACGCTATCATCCCAGCCACAATTCCCATTCTGCCCTCTGTCATTCTATCTCAGTCAGGAATACCACGAAGAAGATAGTGTTTCTCCACTTGATAGTCTTTCTTTTCTTGTTTATCCCCTTAGATGTGGGATTTCTATCTTGGTTTGGCACCTGTAACTTCCTCGGCACATATATTTCTTAGAATTAGCATTTATTAAGCACTTACCACAACAGTCCAATCCCAATGTGCATGGGGTCATCATGAGTTGAGGGCCAACTCAATGGCAGCTAGCAACAAACACAACAACATGTGCTAGGCACTGTGTTAAGTATTATAAATACCTTTATAATAATATGGGTATTATTATGTCCATTTTACATATGGAAAAACCAAGGTACAGATTAGGTAAAAAACTTATCAAGGACGTAGAATTACCATATGACCCTACAATTCCACTCTGAGGTAATATACCTAAAAGACTTGAAAACAGGGACTCAAACAGATACTTGTACACCAATGTTCACTGCAGCAGTACTCACAAAAGCCATGAGGTAAAAACAACCCGAGACCATCAGCAGATGAATGGATACATAAAATGTAATATAACCATACAATGGAATATTATTCAGTCATAAAGAGAAGTGAAGTCCTGATAGATGCCTTAACATGGATGAACCTTGAAAACATTATGCTGAGTGAAATAAGTCAAACACAAAGGACAAATGTTGTATGACCCTAATTATACGAAATATCTAGAATAGCCAAATGCATAAAGATCAAAGTTTATTAGTGGTTACCAGGGGCTGGGGACGGAGGTGATGCGAAGTTATTGTTTAAGGAGTGCTGAGTTTTTGTTAAGTGGAGAACCACCACCTTCTTTGTGCTATTCCTGACTGAGACAGAAAGATGGAGGGCAGAATGGGAATTGTGGCTGGGATGATAGTGTTGAGGGTCAGAGGAAGGTGAAGTAAGCCCTGTCTTTGTTATCTAGCGCTGCTATAACAGAAATATCACAAGTGAATTGCTTTAACACAGAGACATTTATTCTCTCACAAGTAAGTTTCTGTTAATATTGTTCAAGGAGTATTGAGTTTTCTGTGATGAAAAACACTTGAAACTAGGTAATTGTGATGATTGTACAATATGATGAATATAATTAATGTCATTGAATTGTACACTTAAAAATAATTAAAATGACAAATGTTTGTTATATATATTTTACCACAGTAAAATTAAAGCAATAGCAGCCTATCATGTCGCAGAGCTGGGAAGTAGTTGAGCAGAGACTCACATTTAGCTTGGCATGACTCCTAACCGTATGCTCATAGCTACAAAACCACATTACCAATTAGTGTTATTTTGTTTCTTGGAGGAAGATTGAAGTCTCAACCCAAACCAGCCTCTTGTAAATACAATCATGGTTCACATGGGGAATGAAGTAAATAAATGTACATGTGACTGGGTGTAGCCTATGACCACTACTAGAGAAACAATTCAAAGTCCATTTGTGTTAGGCCAGAGTCCAAGAGAGATACCACAAGTAGGTCCTTCTTCTTCTGAAAGAGTAGGCCTTTATGCAGAGTGTACAGATTCACTAGGTATGAACCAAAAAGTAAGTTTTAATCCTGCCCACTGTCTTCTCTAGGCTTAGTGAGGAAGAAAGTGGAAGAGAGGTAGTCAAAGTGAGACTAAAGGGTTACAGTTCCCTATCTCAGTTTATTTGTGATTACCATCTTCCTCCTAGGATTATATCTAATTATTTCCATGGGGCTTATGTATTGAGGTCCAAGACATTGGTGCAAAAGGAGATGGAAGAAACTATTCTCAATATCGTGCAGGTATTCAGTGAGACATCAGTTGTACCACAGTCCTTGCATTGATCTATGCTGGCAAGGTCTTCCTTACTCTTATTTCACTCTTACTCCACTAGTTAATTTTGAAGCAAATCTCAGACAATATATCATAACCTTGAATTTTAATGGTGTTCAGAAAACAGGGGTAAGGTGCAGTGTCCTATGCCTCTCTGCAAATATGAAGCCCAGGGAGTTGCTCTAGTTGCCCAATTCAAGGAAGGTGCCTACGTGGTCACTACAGAGATGCCTCTCCTTATTCATCTGACCCCTTCAGGACTAGAGTCTCGCTCCCCTTCAGGACTGTATTTGAGGTTTTTATGAAGCTTTGAGACAAACAGATTTTTCCAAAACTCTCTGTGATTCATGTCTACTTAAGTATGCATCAAAATCATTCACTCTTCCCATCTCAAGCTTGGGAATTGGCAAGTAGGGCCTCTGTCTTAGTCGTCTACTGCTGCTGTAACAGAAATACCACAAGTGAATGGCTTTAACAAACAAAAGCTTATTCTCTCACAGTCCAGTAGGCTAGAAGTGCAAATTCAGACAGTCAGCTCCAGGGTAAGTCTTTCTCTTTCTGTTGGCTCTAGAGGAAAGTCCTTGTCATCAATCTTCTGGACTAGGAGCTTCTCCATGCAGGAACCCTGGGTCCAAAGGATGCACTCTGCTCCTGGCACTGCTTTCTTGGTGATATGAGGTTCCCCCATGTCTGTCTGCTGGCTTCTCTCTTTTTATATCTCAAAAGAGATTGGCTTAAGACACTATCTATTCAATATAAATGCCACTAATCCATCTTATTACATCATAGTGATAAGATTTACAGCATATAGGGAAATCACATCAGATGACAAAAGGTAGACAATCATGTAATACTGGAAATCATGACCTAACCAAATTGACAGATATTTTTTGGGGAAACAGTTCAATTCATTACAGCCCCTCTCTTAGATAACCACTTAGGTCACATTTCACCCTGCTTCTCTCCTGACTCTTCTTCCTCCTTTCTCTTTTTAAAGAATGGGTGAGTGGGCATACGGGGATACTCATGGAGAGAAGACTTGTTTTTTCTCATGAAGCCTGCTCCAAATATCCTGTTACCCTGGGGTTCTCAGAAATCACTGAGGGTCTCCTCAGTTATGTTCTACTTTCAGATCCATCACGTCTCTTCCCAGCAGCTAGGAGCTCAGGACTCTGCAAGTGGTATGGGAAATGCCAAGAGAAAGGAAAAAATTTGTTTCAAAAAAATTATCCTGAAAAACATTAGTAGAAAATTCTGTCAGAGACAATAAATGAAGCCAGTCCAGGATGGACCAGTGGTTAGGGTTGTGGGCTCTGAAGCAGATAGACCTAGATTTTAATCTCCTTTACACTACAAGGAAGGAGTCCTTGGGTGATGCAAATGATTAAACTGCTCGGCTGCTAACTAAAAGGTTGGTTGCTCAAGTCCAGCCAGAGATGCCTCAGAAGAAAGGCGTTATGGTCTACTTCTGAAAAATTAGCCATTGAAAACCCTATGGAGCACAGTTCTATTCTGAAACACATGGTCACCATGAATCAGAATAGATTCAACAGTAAGTGGTGTTGGGGGACAGTTCAAGGAATTTTGTGTCTCTCTCTGTCTGTCTAAGGGGATGATAATGCCTACTTTAATGACCAATTATTAGATGATGAGATAATATGTTAATTTTGGTATGTGTCACATACTAAGCACCTGATAACATTAAACATTATTTTTATTACTACTCTTATCATTACAGGTGCTATGGGAATGAAAAAAACCAAAAACCAAACCCACTACCATCGAGTCAATTTCAACTCAGAGCAACCCTATAGGACAGGGCACAACTGCCCCATAGAGTTTCCAAGGAGCACCTGGTGGATTTGAACTGCAGACCTCTAGGTTAGCAGCTTTAGCACTTAACCACTACTCCACCAGGGTATCCATGAAGAGGTTAATTCTCACTGAAGATATCTGGGAAGATTTCTTTGAAAAGTCTAGCTCACATAGGGTCTTGAAGGGTGTGTAGGCCTTTTGTCGACAAAAATGGGTAGAGAAAGAAGTCTGGGTAAAGAAAACATGTTCAGCAGGGACAGTGACCAGAAATTCCTTTTTATTGGCACATAAAGTTATCAACCATTAAAAATAATATTAACTAAAGGTGGAATGCATTTTTTTTTTTTTTCATGTAACTAGATGTTTTAGGTTGGACTCTCTAAAGGAACAAAACCAGTGATACATATACATACACATATATACTATCTATTGGGCCCTGGTGGTGCCGTGGTTAAACAGTTGGCTGCTAATCAAAAGGTCAGCAGTTGAAATCCACCAGGCACTCCTTGGAAACCTGATGGGGCAGTTCAACTCCATGGCAACGGTTTGTTTGGGTTATGTATACATATGTGTATATATTATACACACACACACACGCAGATGTCAGGGGAGGGGAGAGAGAGAGAGATTTACTTCAAGGGACTGGCTAATGCAGTTGTGGGGACGGCAGGTTCAAAATCCATGTCAGGCAGCATGCTGGAGACTTCTGTAGGCTTATATCCCAAGATCTGTAGGTCAAGCAAGGAGAAGAGTGCAGGGCCAAAAGAGAGAAAGAGAGCGAGCTCTGCCAGAATATCCATTTATTTTCTGGAGGCAGACCACATGCCCAAGGAAACTCCCATTTGAACTATTCAATCACTTCAGATCACATCTTGGAATGTGATTACATTCCATTGCATTACATTAAGTTACGTAACATGACATTACATTACATTACAAAACAACAACCAGTCCAGTATCTGGCCAGACCATAGCGTAGCCAGTTGACACATAAAATTAACCGTCACACTAGGTCTCTTTTTTTTAATTTTTATTACAAACAGAATACACAGTCTGCAGAAAACACTGCCAAAATGCAGACAAATAAAATGAAGAAAATTAAAATTACCCATAATGTTACCTTCAAGATATAATTGATATTTACGTACCAGAGTTTATGTGCCTGCTCTTTTATGGGAATGTTTGGACCTGCCATTGTTTAATAATATCCCCACAGTGGGATAGTTAGGTGCCTACATTAAAAAAAAAAAAAAAAAAAATTATAAATTACACTGAAATTATTATCCTTGTAGTAAATCTTTAGACACATTCATTATTAGCTATTTAGGATAAATTTCTAGAAGTTGATTTGCTGGGTCATAGTGTATGCACGTATTAAAATTTGATAAATACTATGCCTTTTAAAAATGTGATAGCAATTTCTTTTGCTACTGGTGGTGTAAATGAATGCTGGTTTCCTTGTTCCTTTGCTTTTCTTTTTTTGCAAGTTAAATTGAAATCATTTCTGATCCCTCATAAGTCATGGCTTAAAGCCCAGTGAAGGACAGACTTCACAATGGAAAAGGCAAACCCCTCCCTTACTCCACCTAGCCCAAAGAGCTGGAGAACCCAGCCGAGAAGTCATGCTTCCAGAAGTTCGTGGCAGTTAACCTAATCTTGCTTAACCAGAAAATCCCAGGCCCCTGGTTTAGGATTCTCTTAGCTTTGAAGGTACAAAGAATCATATTATTTAGTGGCCTAAGGATATAGCTTGCGTTGACTTGTCATTATTCTTTAATTCCCACAAAACCTATTGATAGCAAAACTCTGCAAAGAATTTAATTCAAGTTAAAATGCCAGAATAAGAGAAAATAATGTCTAACCTGACAAGTCATATCTCCCAAAAAGACAGTCGACAAATAACTTCCCCAGATTTTGATCTGGGAAGGTGCTTTAATCACTTCATTGAGAAAACCAAAGTATCTATGTCCTAAAAAATCACATGTAACAATATTTTCAAACATAAACATACAGATACTAAGTTTTCTTGGCTAAATGTGAAGTGCCAATTTTTCACATCCTTAGAAGCAGTGCTCATTCAGTCATTTCCTAAACAAATCAGTTTAGAGATTTAGCAAAGTAATAAAAATTAATAAGCTTAAAGATCGACAGAAACATTTCTTCTGGAAATTAGATTGACTGGAGCGTATTGGAGGAAACCTTGGTGGCTTAGGGGTTAAGAGCTACAGCTACAGTTGGCAGTTCAAATCCATTAGGCGCTCCTTGGAAAGAAACTCTGTGGGGCAGTTCTACTTTGTCCTATAGGGTCGCTGTGAGTTGGAATGGATTCGATGGCAATGAGTTTAGTTTTTTACAGGTTGAAGCATACTGGAACCCTGGTGGCGCAGTGGTTAAGAGCTCAGGCTGCTAACCAAAACTTTGGCTGTTTGAATCCACCAGGTGCTGCTTGGAAACTCTATGGGGCGGCTCTACCCATCCTATAGGGTCACTGTGAGTTGGAATCCACTCAAAGGCAAGAGTTTTTGTTTGTTTTTTGGAGCATATTACTAAGCAACTTAACAGTGTGAAAAATAGTAAAAAAAAGCTCCTTTGCATCGTTTCTAACTCATAGTGACCCTACAGGACAGAGTAGAGCTGCCCCATAGGGTTTGCCACTCTGTAAATCTTTACTGGAACATATTGCCACATTTTTCCCCTGTGGAGCAGCTGGTGGGTTCAAACCACTGAACTTTTGGTTAGTCTAGCACTTCACCACTGCGCCACCAGGGCTGCTTGTGAAAAAATTATATTAAAGGGTTCTAAATACTTGTCAGGGGGAAATACCAACTAATACCCAAATCATGCTTAATTGGTTCATAGTGTCTGTGCATGCACACACACACACACACACACACACACACACACTAAAAAGAGGAAAATGGGCAGCCATTTTGAAGCCATCACCTTTCCAGTCCATACCATGAGCTTTCGTGAGGGTAGGCATGGGTTTTGTTTTGAGGCCCGATAGTTGTGGACAGTGATTCAGTTTCAGTCATAACTGGTGATTTCTTTTCCTTTAGCTTGTGGCTTTCAGTAAAACCTTATTTATGAAATTCCACTTGACTTCTGTCTTCCTCTTTTTATTGTGTGTCATGTGAAGACAGATTCACTGGTGTCAGCATCTTCTGTGTTATGATTAAAGCTGAATACAGGCAAACTCTGGCTTGATTCTGGGGCATGGCGAAGAGGGCAGGGGTGGTTGGGGGCTGAAGAAGAACCCTTTGTGAGAACTTTGAGCATGCATTCTCAATAGGGGCAATCTCATCTCCAGCTGGCAAAACTTGGTGGCAAAAATGTCTTACTTTTTTTATGTATAAAGCACAGATACATATACAGTCTATAAAAAAATGTACAGTGTATCTGTGGTCTTAAAATTTCATGAGGGTGGTGATTAGGAAAAAATTTCTAAAAAGGCTCTTTGGTGGAGGGAGCAATAATTAAAAAATTGAGAAATATTGACTTAGAGGAATATAAATAGTCCTTTACAAGGCACTGTTCTTATAGTTGGAAACAATGGTGGCACAGTGGTTAAGAGCTACTCTGTCCTATAGGGTCACTATGAGTCGGAATCGACTCGAAGGCAAGGGTTTAATGGGTTCTTATAGTCTTAATATGTTCTTCTATGTTCTTAACATTTTCTTTGATGTTCTTAAACCACCACCTGTCTGTCAGTTTATTGCACTGTGTTGGCTTACATGTTGCTATGATGTTGGAAGCCTATGCCACTGGTATTTCAAATACCAGCAGAGTTACCCATGGAGTTTCCAGACTAAGACAGACTAGGGAAAAAAGGCCTGGCTATCTACTTCTGAAAACTAGCCAATGAAAACCCTATGGATCAAAACAGAATATTGTCCAGCATAGTGCTGGAAGATGAGTCCCTTATGTTGGAAGGCACTCCAAATACAAAGTGGCTGCAACGATGGACTGAAACATGCCAAAGATCATGAAGGTGGCACTGGACTGGGCAACAACTGTTTCATTATGTTGTACATAAGGTTGTCATGAGTTGGTGCTGACTTGAAGGCAACTAATACCAAGGACTATGTGCTGGTAGATGAGGGAAGTATCATCTTCATAGGATGTCCCCAATGATCCTGCTCTAGAGTGGGGGTGTAAACAGAGATTTTCTCAAAAAAAAAAATTTTTTTTTTTCTATTCCACCTATCTTGGATTCTCAAAGAAAAGCACAGAATAAAGGACTGACTCAGAAATGATAGCCTCCCTGTATTTACATAAACTTGAATTGCTTTTTAACGATGACCAAAATGTTTGGAAAGGGAAAATATATTTATTGACCATGTATTATGTGTCAGGCATTGACAGGCTGTAATATATTTTTTTAATAGTTTCAAATGTTTTTAACAAAATGAAATTTTACTTGTAACTTAATCATCAGGTTTCTTTTTATTTTCTTCCATGCTCCACAGGGCTTTTTAAAATTATTATTATTATTGTTCTTTAGATGAAAGTTTACAGAACAATCTTCCTTCTCATTAAATAACTAGTACACATATTGTTTTGTGACATTGGTTACCAACCCCACAACATGTCAATGCTCTCCCCTTCTCAACCTGGGGTTTTCTATCACCAGCTTTCCTGTCTTCCTTCTGCCTTCTAGTCCTTGCCCCGGGACTGGTGTGCCCCTTTAGTCTCATTTTGTTTTACAGGTATGTCTAATCTTTGGCTGAAGGGTGAACCTCAGGACTAACTTCATTACTGAGTTAAAGGTATGTTCAGAGCGTTACTCTCGGGCCTTACTCCAGTGTCTCTCAGACCAGTAAGTCTGGCCTTTTTGTGAATTAGAGTTTTGTTCTACATTTTTCTCCAGCTCTGTCTGGAACCCTCTATTGTGATCCCTGTCAGAGCAGTCGGTGGTGGTAGCTGGGCACCATCTAGTTATCCTGGACTCAGTCTGGTGGAGGCTGTGGTAGCTATGGTCCACTAGTCCTTTGGACTAATCTTTCCTTTGTGTCTTTGGTTTTCTTCATTCTGCCTTGCTCCAGATGGGGTGAGACCATTGGAGTATCTTAGATGGCTGCTCACAAGTTTTTAAGACCCCAGATTGTACTCACCAAGTAGAATGTAGAACATTTTCTTTATAAACAATGTTAGAGTTTTTTTAAATGTATTTTGGAACCCTGTCATTGGGTGCATAGGTATTTTTTACGGTTATGTCCTCATGATAGGTTTTCCCTTTAATCATTATATAATGTCCTTCCTTGTCTTTTTACGGGGTTTGTCTTTTATGATGGATTTTGTTTTAAAGTCTATTTTATCTGAGATTAGTATTGCCACTCCTGCTTTTTTTGGTAGCTGTTTGCTTGATATTTTTTTTTCCATCCTTTGATTTTTTTTTTTAATTTTTTGGGAAAGAAAGTTTTATTCAGCATATGTTCAAAAAGGCAAAAGTAGTAAGTGAACAAGCTTGCTGTCAAAGCTATGTCTGCCCGAATCTAAGGGAATATTACAGGATAGGCAAAAGTGGGAAAACGGACAAGCATGCTGCTAGAGCCATGTCTGCCTGTGTCTGAAAAATATTACAGAATAGGCAAGAATGGGAAAACTGACAGCCATGTTTGTCCGAGTCCAAGAAATGCTACAGAATCATCAGTATATATTAACATCACAAACAGTCAAAACCATTGGAAGCTTCACCTTTTCACAGATTTGCTAGAAACTGTGATCCTACATTTTGAACTGCCTTTCTTAGCAATCATCGGTACAGGTTTCAGTGATGACAGTCAGGAGGGTCTTCATTGGTCCAGCAAATTTTCTATTCACTAAATGTGAATAGACAAAGATAAGAGTGGAAAGTCTTTTGTATTCTGTCTCATTGGCTTTATGTGAAAAGTTTCCTAAAAGATATTTTCCAAGATTATCTTAGCTATTGTCTTTATACCCCAAGGCCTGGTTGATGTGTCCTTGTGAGTCCTTGTGGATCCAGTTCCAGCTGGGTCACATTCTCTATACTCAAGGACAGAGAATAATGATTCCAATATTATTTCCTAAATCATTCCCTTCTTTTGATCAGAGATTGGAGATAACACCTCAATGATCAATACCTGGACTTAGTTGATCACCCAGATGGTGGCCATCGCCCCATCCTTTGATTTTTAATAAATTTATGTCTTTTTTTTCTAGGATGTGTCTCTTGTAGACAGCATATTGGTGGATCCTGTTTTTTAATCCATTCTGTTATTCTCTGTCTCTTTGTGGGTGCATTTAAGCCATTTATGTTCACTGTAATTATTGATAGGTGTGAATTTATTGGAAACCCTGGTGGCGTAGCGGTTAAGTGCTACAGCTGCTAACCAAAGGGTTGGCAGTTCGAATCCACCAGGTGCTCCTTGGAAACTCTATGGGGCAGTTCTACTCTGTCCTACAGGGTCGTTATGAGTCGGAATCGACTTGACGGCACTGGGTTTGGTTTTGATTGGTTTTTTTGGTGAGTTTACTGCTGTTATTTTGTAGTGCTTTTTTTTTTGTGGTGCTGACATTTTCTTTGTTTCTCTTACTCTCCTGTGGTGAATTCCTTTTGTTTTTGGATTTTTAAAAATTTCTTTTGTTTTTGTAGATTTTGTGTTTACTGAGACTGTATGTTTTTCTTCTTTTTTCTACGAGTATGTTATCTTCTTTGTGATTACCTTGAAATTTACCCTTATCTGCCTTAGTTTAACCAGTCTTTTATTACATGTTATCGCCTTGCCTTCCTCTTCACTTGAAAGTTCTATACCTACATCATTTATCCCCTCTTTTATTGTTCTGACATTGTTGTCATTTACAGATTAACCTCTCTGGTTTCCTGTTGTAAATCTTTTAGTTTTGATTTATCCTTGAGAGTTCATTACGTAGGTTGGTATCTGGGTGATGCAGTCTTGCATCCTAGATACAGGCTGTCTGTCATCTGATGTTGTTTGTTCTCTAACCAAAGGACTCCCTTTAATAATTCTTGTAAGTTTGTTTTGGTTTTTACATATTCCCTTAATTTCTGTTTATCTGGAAATGTCCTGGTTTCACCATCATATTTGAGCGAGAGTTTTGCAGGATATTGTATTCTTGGTTGGCAATTTTTTTCTTTCAAGATTTTATATGTCATTTTTTTGTCTTCTTGCCTGCATGGTTTCTGTTGAGTAATCAGAGCTTAGTTTTATTGTTTCCCTTCTGTACCATTTTTCTTGAGCTGCTCTCAGGGTTCTTTGTCTTTGGTTTTAGCAAGCGTGATTATGATATGTCTTGGTGTTTTTCTTTTGGGTTCTATCCTATATGGGGTTTGTTGAGCTTCTAGGGTGGTCAGCTTTTCGTCTTTTGTAATATTAGGGAAGTTAACTGTCAGCAGTTCTTCAATGATCCTCTTTGTATTTTCCATTTTCTCCCCCTGTTCTGGAATTCCAGGCATTCACAGATTTTTGCTTTTGATTGTACCCCACATCGTTCTCAGTGTTTCTTCATATTTTTTTGTTCTTTTCTTTGATTTTTCCTGAAACAAAGTGGTATCCAAGTATTTGTCTTCAATTTTGGTGATCCTGTCTTCCATTGTTTCAAACCTACTCCTTAAACTTTCTATGACACTGTCTGTCTTAGTTATCTAGTGCCACTATAAAAGAAATGCCACAAGTGGATGGCTTTAACAAAAAGAAATTTATTTCTTCACAGTAAAGTAGGCTTAAAGCCCAAATCCAGGGTGTCAGCTCTAGGGGAATGCTTTCTTTCTCTGTTGGCTCTGGAGGAAGGTCTTTCTCTTCAATCTTCCCCTGGACTAGGGAGCTTCTCTTCCCAGGAATCCTGGGTCTAAAGGACAAGCTCTGTTCCTGGTGCTTCTTTCTTGGTGTTATGAGTCCCCAGCTATCTGCTTCCCTTTCCTTTTATCTCTTATAAGATAAAAGGTGGTGCAGGCCACACCCCAGGGAACTCTCTTTACATTGGATCGGTGATGTGACCTTAGTAAAGATGTTACAATCCTACCCTAATCCTCTTTAACATAAAATTACAATCACAAAATAGAGGACAACCACACAATACCAAGAATCATGGCCCAGCCAAATCAATACATACATTTTTTGGGTGACATAATTCAGTCCATGACATTATCCTTTTCTGATATCTTGTTGTTTATCTTTTGTATTTCTAATTGTTGTTTTTGTATGATTTCTCATTGTGAATTTATTCTGACATTTTGTTCCTGCATTATATTCCTGACTTCTTCCAGTGTTTTGTCTCTTTCCCATGACTTTATCTACTTTTTCCTCATTTTTGCCCGCTTTTTCCTTCAACTCTTGGATACCTCTGTATATTAGAGATTTGAATTCCCTATCAGGTAGTTCCCCTGACTTTTCTTCTACTGGAAGGTCATCTGGTGTTTTATTTTGGACGCCTACTGGAACCATCCTGTCCTGTGTTTTCATATGTTTTGATATTGTCTGTTGTCTTCAAGACATTCAGGAATTATTTTCTTCATTTATTGATTGTAGATTTGTTTGTTTCATCCCGTTTTTTGTTTTATTTGTTTATATCTGAGCAGCCAGATTGGGTGTTCTTCATCGTTCATCTGTGGGCATGATATTTCTCACCACCTAGTCCAATGGGCAGGGCCAGTCACTCAGCTATGGTGCAGCAGGGGGTGCAACAGAGGGTGTTTTTAGCATGTACTGGAGCTGACAGGGTGGGGCTGGAAGTCAGTGCAAGGCAGGCTCTGATAGACCTTGTCTGTGCTATTTGGGGGTGCAACGCTCAGTGCACAGTGCAGGTAGGCAGAAGGGAGGTGGGAGGTTGTGATGTGTGGCGCTAAGTAGGTGTGAGAGAGAAGAGAAAGAGGAGAGAGAAACAGGGGCCAAAAAAAAAAAAAAAAAAGTGCTGAAGGAGCCTGCCATTGAAGTGGCACAAGCCTGGGGAAGCGATATGCTGGCGGCTTTCTAGCCAAGTGGTGAGGCACAGCCCATCAAGAAGGGATAGATACAGCACACACAGCTAGGTGAGTGGGAGAGGGGAAAGGAAGAAAGGGAGAGAGAGATAAGAAACTAGCTTTAAAAAACACAGAGAGAGAAAGGCACATACAGCCAGGTCGTTGGGAGAAATGAATGGAAGACATGTAGAGAGAGACAAGAAACTGGGGGGGTGGGGGTGGGGGTGAGGGGAGTTACCAGGTGGTTGGGAGGAAGGAAAGGAAGGAAGGTAGACAAAGACAAGAGACCAAGAAAAAAAAGAAAGAAAAATAAATGCCCCAGGACAGCCCACCAGAAGCAGCTTCCGGAAGAGAGCTGACAGCCTGTCAAGAAGGAGCAGAGATAGCACACGGTGCCAGGTGTTCAGGAGAAGGGTAAGGAAGGTAGGTGGACAGAGACAAGATACCAAGAAAAAAAAGAAGAAAGAAAAATGCCCCCAGGGAGCCCACCAGTGTGGTGGCAAGGACTGGCGAAGTGCTTCCTCAGCCTAGCAGCGCTTTGCAGCCTGTCAAGAAGGAGCAGAGATGGCACAGAGTCAGGCATTCAAGAAAGAGGAAAGGAAGGAGGCGATAGAGAAGAAACCAAAATAAGCAGAAAAAAGCAACAGCAACCAAAAAATGAACTGAAAGAGCCGGCCAGTGTGGGCGGGGCGAATCCAAGCTGCAAGAGCTGGCCTCTTGACCTCGACCGGCTGGAAAGCAGTAGGGGTTGTGCAGGGCAAAGAAGGGTGCAGGGGGTGGGTGGGAAAGCACGTATCTCTCTTTACCAGATACTCTCCTGCTGGGCGCTCCATTAAGCTGCCTTTCCATACTCCCTGTCCACCATCCTCAGAGGCTGAGGGGTCCAAGCTGGCGAATCCTTGCTACGTTAGGTGATAGGAGACCTCTGCTCCGTGTCTTTCCTTGCTGTATGTTCTCTGTCAGTTTTTTATTCCATTCGGTGCTTGGTTGAGTTCTTTATCACTTCATTTGATGCTTAGAGTTCCAGGATTGACCTTTGTCTCTGTTTCACTTAGTTTTTTGAGTCTTTGTTGTAGAGGGAAGGTGTGGTTCTTCTGTGTATAGTGCCATGTTGGCTCTGCCCCGCAATGCTGTAATCTTTAGGGGGTGCAGATTGCCGGGTCTTTTCTCCCATGGAGCCACTGAATGGGATGGAACCATCAACCTTTCTGTTAGCAGCAGAGCACTTAACGATTGTACCACTAGGGCTCCTTAGCTAACTGGTAAAGTAACTCAAGTGCTGCATTAACATGTGAGGGCAAGGATCCAAAACAAGCAAACAAACAAACAAAAAAACACAGCACGCACAGGAAATTATACAAAAACACAGTACATACTGTTTTCAGAGAGAAGATCTGGTTCCCAGCATCAGAAAATCTGTGTATATATACTACTATGTATATTCACTCCACATATATATACACTTCTGTGTATATACATTCCACCTGTACATATTCACTTCTGTATGTATTTACTTCTGTGTACATACACCTTTGCGTATATTCACTTCTTTGTATAGATACTTCTGTGTATAATCACTTCTGTGTATATTCACTTCTGCATACATACATTCTGTGTATATACACTTCTGTGTATATATACTTCCGTGTATATTTGCTTCTATGTATATTCACTTCTGTAATTATTCATTCTGTAGAGATATTTCTATGTATATTAACTAATGCATTTATTCACTCTGTATCAAAACTTCTGTATATATTCACTTCTATGTATATTCACTTCTATGTATATTCACTTCTGTGTATATTTACTTCTGTGTTATTCACTTCTGTATTTGTTCACTCTGAATAGATACTTCTGTGCATATTCACTTCCGTGTATATTCTCTTCTGTATTTATTCACTCTGTACAGACACTTCTGTGTATATTCACTTCTGTAATTATTCACTCTGTATAGATACTTCTGGAAACTGTGGTGGCATAGTGGCTAAGTGCTACGGCTGCTAACCAAAGGGTTGGCAGTTCGAATCTGCCAGGTGCTCCTTGGAACCTCTATGGGGCAGTTCTACTCTGTCCTATAGGGTTGCTATGAGTCGGAATCGACTTGACGGCACTGGGTTTGTTTTTTTGGTTTATAGATACTTCTGTGTATATTAACTTCTGTATTTATTCACTCTGTATTGACACTTCTGTATATGTTCACTTCTATATATATTCACTTCTGTATTTGTTCACTCTGTATAGATACTTCTGTGTATATTCACTGCTGTGTATAGTCTCTTCTGTATTTACTCACCCTGTACAGACACTTCCGTGTATATTCACTTCTACGTATAATCACTTCTGTAATTATTCACTCTGTATAGATACTTCTATGTATAGTAACTTCTGTATTTATGCACTCTAAGTAGACACTTCTGTATATATTCACTTCCGTGTTATTCACTTCTGTATTTGTTCACTCTGTACAGACCCTTCTGTGTATATTCACATCTATGTATCTTCACTTCTGAGTATATTCACGTCTGTGTATGTACACTTTTGTGTACATTCACTCCTGTGTATATACACTTCTGTGTATATTCACTTCTGTATTCATTTACTCTGTATAGACATTTCTACGTATGTACACTTCCATGGGTATTCACTTTCGTGTATAGATGCTTCTGTGTATCCTCTCTCCACCTGTATATATACTTCTGTGTATATATACTTTTGTGTATTTTCACTTCTGTGTATATTGCTAGGGGCTGTTGAGTCAATTTCTGTGTATATATAATTCTGTGTATATACATTTCTGTGTACATTCGCTTTACCTCTAGATAGGGTTAGCCTCTGGTCTTGGCTGGACATAGGAAGCCTGTGTAGAAATCTGCTTAGTCCTGTACTATCATCATAGTAAAAATAACTGACCCTAAGAGGCTAAACTGAAGTGTCAGGTCAGACAACAAAAGAATAAAAAGAACGTCTTGACCTTAGAGAAAGTGAAGTGTTTTGGCCTGTTTCCCTGGCTACTTTTTGGATTATTTCAATTTGTTTAATTAGTATAGATTTCCAATAAAAGATTGACCAGGAAAAGAATGAATCCTTCTGATATCAGGGTATTATATAACATAAAGATGTAAGAACAATATTATTTTGATTGGAAGAAGCAGTGGTAATAGAAACAGAAAGGAGAGAAGTTGTTAGAAAACATAGTGTAGGCACATGTATAAAAAGCCTTAACATTTTCATGCTCTTTACCTCAATAATCTTGCTTTTATCATTTATTATATGGAATCAGATAATAAAACATTGGTGCACAAATGTTTTTATTAAAGCTGTATTTATAACTACCCCAGTTTAATAACATGTTATAACATAGTGGTGTTTAAGATGATGGATTATGGAATCAGACAGATGTGAGTTTAGATTCCTGATTCCCCACATGCTGTGGGGCAAGTAATTAACTTCTAAACCTTGGTTTCTTTAACTGTACTGTAACGGTAACATGTAAGAAGGCGAGCCATATGAAATTGCCATTTTTTGTAGATAAACGGTCAAGTATTGGATATTGCGTATGAATCATTCTAGTTGTAGGGATAAAAGATAATGCATTTAAAGTTCTTGCCATAGTTATAGGCACCTTTTTTTTTTTCTAAGTGCTCAAAAAATGATAGTTATTACTACTGTTATAATAACACATCCAATCATAGGAGAATAAAAAAATTTCCTTATGATTCGTCCATATAATGGAATAAGATAGTCATTAAAATCGTGATTATGAAGGATATGAAATGATATTCACAATAAAGTGTTCAATAAAAAATCAGAATCTAATATTGTAAACATAATTTCATCCCGATTTTGAAACATATGCAATTGTATTTGCCTATTTGTATATAAAAAAGGCTAGAAGAAAATATATAAAAATGTTAAATATAATTCCCTCTGGATAAATTATATTGTGATATTGTCTTTTTTACATTGTTTTTTCCCATTTTTTAAGCCTATGCTACTTTCATAATCAATATAAATATCTACTTTCCCCTCCTATTCCCTGCAAGACAAAAAATACCAGCAAAAGTTCTTGTCATATGTAGGAACAGCACCCTATTTGATAAATGCTATTTAGTTTTCCAATTAAAAAATGTAGAACTAGCGCTTTGGGTATTTTTTTTTTTTTAGTTCTTTTTATTTACTCTGGACAGAGTTTTTATATGTGTTGGAAAGGACAGGACTAAAGAAAAAAAAAAGAACTTAAAAAATAGGCCATTGAGGCAAGATAGAGAAAGAAAAAGTTTAGGCTGTAAGACCTGGGACAAGGGTATAGAATTTTAGAAAGGAGTGTTAGTTATTTAAGGGTGGAATTAACAGGCAATAAAAAAAGGCTCTTTGACTCTACATTTGTATATTCCTTAAGAATTTCACTTTCCCAGTTGTGTGAAGCCTCTCTACAATTATGCCTTTGGGGGTACCTTATAGGTGAGACAAAACATATCTTCTGAAGGACACAATTTCATGAAAACTCTGGCTCCCAGTTGAGGCCTTATCCCAAGTGTATCATGGTAATAAAATGTTGTATTTCTACAATGCTTATGTTTGTAAAGTACTTTGTCAAATCTTATCTCACTATGATCCCATGAAATAAACAGGGCATAGATTACCCTATACATCTTGCAAAATATAAAAGAAGATGGGGTGATTAAATGAATTATGTTGTATCCTGCAAATAGAGCACAGTAAGGATTAGAACCTAGATTCCTTCTTCCCAAACATAGGCTCGTGCACCTTGTCTGTGCAGGGCTTTTTAGGGTGCATTTTAGGATCTGTTGTAACATAAACAAGAACACAAGGAAAAGAGAAAGGAAAAAATGAGTAAAGAATGAGTGAAAATTATAATGCTTGATTAATTTTTATATTACTTTCTGTGTCTGAGAACATACCAGTTTGAAACTGTAAGGAAATACAAATATTCAGGTTACTTTTTGTATAGATGTGTAATGTTCAGTTTTTAAAACCACTTGAGTAAAAAAATAGATAAGGGGAGGAGTTTTATGTGTAATTATAGCTGTGCTTCCTGCTAGTAATATCACTATAGTTGGAGGTCTGGTAGCTTTTCACTTTTAGTTCTTATAGAAATATAGACACAAAGTACAGAATTGATTTTTTAGAAAAGAATGTTTCCCAATATTGTGAAAACACTTCACTTTCAAAGTATTCCCAGTATTAACCCTTTCCACCCAAAGCAGCCCTTCTAGAAAAAAAAAAAAAAAAACAACTAGAGGAACTATTAAATAAGAGAGAGAGCCCTGGTCAGCAAGTTCTTGGCCACTAGAATCTGTGACACCCGCGACAAATGATAGAAGGTCACTTGGTCCAAGTTTCCTTTTTCTGTGAAGGGTTTGGATTAGCCTGGTTCTCGACTATGGTTATATAACATGTAGTGTAGCGTTTTACAAATACTAGCGTCTGACCCAGTCTGATTTAATTGGCCTCTGTGGATCTCCCCAGGAAATTCTGATACCAGACAGATTTCATTAAGAAGTACTGATTTAGATGATCTCTAAGCTGCCTCTAGCTCTCAGATTCTATGATTCTGTGATTCTACGATTCTGTGGCTTTACTTTTTCCCCCCAGATTATCCCATAGCAAACCAACCCTGCTGCCATCTAATTGATTCCGACTTATGCAGCACTAAATGAGTCAAAGAAGAGCTGTGATCCATACAGTTTTGAATGGTTGAATTTTTGGATGTAGATCACCAGGCCTTTCTTCCAAGGGATCTATGGGTGGACTTGAGCCTCCTTTTGGTAAACAGCTGAGTGCGTTAATGTTTGCACCACTTAGGGACTCCCATAGCAAACTAGGATGATTTATGATCCCATCTCTCACTCCTCTCCACCCTTAGTATAACTATCTGCCCTGTCCTCAAGGTAATGATTTTCAGACTGTAGTGGCAAGTAGCGAATAGCTTGTTAAAAGTGCAGGTTCCTAGACCCCACCCCATGAAATTCTGGTTCACTAGACCTGGGCATTGCCCAGGAATCTGTATTTTTTCATAAGCATCCAGATGATTCTGAGGCTGCTGGTTGAGAAACACACTTTGAGAAACACTGTCAAGGGTATAATTTGTAACCCCAAGGATAGGGTCAACGCTTTTGCCTGGAGTGTCTTTTGGACCTTGGCTCACTCTGGAATATAGGTTTTGGCTAAATTAGGAAGTAGGTGCAGTGATTCTAGGCCCTGAGTCTTATAGCTCTGAGCCTCCTGCTTCATTTGTGCTCCAATCCCGTAGCCAGGATCCAGGCTTTCATCAAAATCTACTCTCAGTGAGAGACAGAGGATTAGAATCCAGAATACACAAAGTATTTCTATAAATAAGTAGAAATGCACATAAAAATTACAATAGAAAAATGAGCAAAGGATATCAACTGGCAACTCACAGAAGAGCAAACCCAATAGTGAGTAAACATTCACAGTACACGGAGAAATAAAAATTAATAATGAAAGAGTGAGATATCAATTTTTACCCATCACATTAGCAAACATTTATAAAAGTTCGATAATATCAAGTATTGGGAAAGATTATTAGGAAAACTGTAACTCTCATACATTCATGGGGGAATGTTAACAGGAAAGGGTAGTTTAATGGACAATTTGATTGTATCTATTAAATATGATTAAAGTCTCTGGGTGGCACAAATGGTTTGACTTAACAACTAACCCAAAGGTGGTTCAAACCCACAGAGCTGTACTGCAGAAGAAAGGACTGGCAATCTGCCATAAAGATTATAGTCAAGAACATTCTATGGAGAAGTTCTACTCTGTAACACATGGGGTTGCCTTGAGTTCGAATTGATGGCAACAGGTTTGGTTTGAGTTTATTAAATATGGTAATATTCTATGATGCTAAAAAAGTAATTTCACTTCTCAGTATGAACCTCAGAAACACTGGAATGGAAACAAAAGTAGGCATGTTAAGGAGTGGTTCTATAACAGAAAAAAAAAGAAAACCTCTATATGTTCATAAAGAAGCAAGTACCTAAATAAATTGTGGTATAATCTTAGTTGGAAACCTTGGTGGCATAGTGGTTAAGGGCTACGGCTGCTAACCAAGAGGTCAGCTGTTCGAATCTGCCTGGCGCTCCTTGGAAACTCTATGGGGCAGTTCTACTCTGTCCTATAGCGTCGCTATGAGTCGGAATCGATGGCAGTGGGTTTGGTTTGGTTATAATCCTAGTTAATACTATGCAAAAATTAGAAGAAATGAGGTAGATATACATACTAACCTGGGTAGATCTCCAAGACTCATTGATAAGGGAAAAACCTAGTTACAGGATGATATTCAGTGTGGTAACTCATCTTCAAGGTGGCACCATCAATTCCTTCCCTCTGTACACACATGACACTCCCCATTGAGAGGCTGAGTTTACTCCTGCCCTTGCCTTGAATCTGGGCTGACTTTAATGACTTCCTTGATAAATAGAATGTGGAAGCTATTGTGAGGCTTCTGAGGCTAGGTCTTAAGAAAGTTTGCAGCTTCTACCTGATCTCTTGGAACACGTTCTTGCAACTCTTGTTCAGGGAGAAGCCATCTGACAAGTAAGAAGTCTGATTTCCCTGAGGGGGTCACGTATGGAGAGACTGAGATGCCAACCATTCCTGGCTATTCCAGCCATCCTAGGCCACAGACTTGTGAGTGAAGCTGCCATCTTGGACGTTAGGGTGCTAGAAGATACTACCTGGAGAAGAACCAAGGACCCAGGCATATGACCCCAGTCAAGCCATCTGTCTCACCCCAGCTTTATTTAAAAAAAAAAAAATTATTGGAGAGGAATCACTTAAAATAAAATGAACAATATTAAAGCGAATGATACACGGCATATAGTACTTTCACAATGTTGCACAACCACCAACTATCTAATTTCAAAACATTTCCATTACTTGAAAGTAAAACCCCTTACTCATTAAGCAGTCACCCAACCTCCAATTCCTGGCAACCACCAAACTGCTGTCTGTCATTATGGATTTATCTATTCTGGGTAGTTCATATAAATGGAATCATACAGTATTTGACCTTTTGTGCCTGGCTTCTTTCCTAGCATAATGACTGTGGCTGTTTCTACCACCTTTTGGCTGTTGTGAATAGCATTGGGATGAACATGGCTGTGCAGGTATTTATCTGAATAACTGTTTTCAGTTCTTTTGGGTACGTACCTAGGAGTAGACTTGTGGAGTTATATGGTAATTCTATGTTTAACTTTTTGAGGAATTGCCAAACTATTTTCTACAGCAGTTATGCCACTTTACATGATTGCCAACCACCACTGGACGGGGGCTCCAATTTTTCTACATCCTCACAACACTTGTCTTTTTTTTTTTTTTTTTTTGGTAATGGCCATATTAGTGGGTATGAAGTAACATTTCATTGTGGTTTGAAGTGCATTTCTGTAGTGATTAATGACATTGAATATTTTTCATGTACTTGTTGGGCATTTGTACATCTAGTAATTTTCAGTGAGCATTTGTTCATGCAACTTTTCCCCTTTTACAGCAAATAGTGAAATGTCAGGCAGACTCTTAAAGTGGTTCCATGATCCCCGCCTCCAGGTATTCATGCCCTTGTGTGATTCCCTTCCCTTGTGTGAGTGGGACCTGTGACTTGCTTCTAACCAACAGAATACCGTAAATGTGATGGAAGGGCACGATTGTGTGTATGTGATCACGTGATTACATCACATAAAGTTGTAACATTCCTTTCTTTGGGCTCTCTGTCTCCTTTGCTGGCTGTGGGAAAGCAAAAGGGCGTGCGGAGGAGCTCCATGTGGCAAAAGCTGCGGGCAACTTCTAGGACAGGAGCAGATCCTTCCATACTCCAGCCTCCAGATTAGAACCCAGCCCTGGATGACACCTTGATTGTTGTTGTTGTTAGGTGCCGTTGATTCTGACTAATTCATACAACAGAATGAAACACTGCCCGGTCCTGCACCATCCTCACAATCATTGCTATGTTTGAGCCCGTTGTTGGAGCCACTGTGTCAATCCGTCTTGTTAAGGGTCTTCCTCTTTTTTTGCTGACCCTCTACTTTACCAAGCATGATGTTCTTCTTCGGGGACTGTTCCCTCCTGATCATATGTGCAAAGTAAGTGAGATGAAGACTTGCCATCCTCGCTTCTAAGAAGCATTCTGGCTGTACTTCTTCCAAGACAGATTTATTTGTCCTTCTGGCAGTCTATGGTATATTCAATATTCTTTGCCAACAGTATAATTCAAAGGCATCAGTCCTTCTTCAGCCTTCCTTATTCACTGTCCAGCTTTCATATGCATATGAGGCAATCGAAAACATCATAGTTTAGGTCAGGTACATCTTAGTCCCTCAAGTGACATATTTGCTTTTTAAAACTTTAAAGAGATCTTTTGCAGCATATTGGCCCAATGCAATGCATCGTTTGATTTCTTGACTATTGCTTCCAAGGATGTTGATTGCGAATCCAAGTAAAATGAAATCCTTGACAACTCTAATCTTTTCTCCATGTATCATAATGTTGCTTATTGGTCCAGTTGTGAGGATTTTTGTTCTCTTTATGTTGACGTGTAATCCATACTGAAAGCTGTGGTCTTTGATATTCACAGGTAAGTGCTTCAAGTCCTCTACCCTTTCAGCAAGCAAGGTTGTGCCATTTGCATATCCCAGGTTGTTGATGACTCTCTGAAATCCCGATGCTGAGTTCTTCATATAGTCCAGCTTCTCAGATTAATTACTCAGCATACAGATTGAATAAGAATGGTGAAAGGATATAAACCTGATGCACACCTTTCCTGATTTTAAACTATGTAATATCTATCCCCTCGTTCTGTTCGAAAAACTGCCTCTTGGCCCATGTACAGTTTCCTCCTGAGCACTACTAAATGTTCTGGAATTCTCATTCTTCACCATGTTATTCATAATTTGTTATGATCCACACAGTCAAATGCCTTTGATTGTAGCCTTGTGAAATTCTAAACAGATGATTCAGTAAAGCTGTGCCTGGACTTCTGTCCCAGAAAGGTGAGATAGTAAATGAATGTAGTTTCACACAACTCCATAGGGTTTTCAGGGGCTGAATTTTTAGAAGGAGAGCTTCAGAATTTTCTTCTGAGGTGCCTCTGGGTGTGTTCAAACTGCCAACCTTTTGGTTGGTAGTTGAGTGCTTAACTGTTTGTGTTGGACTCCTTTAATTAAAATAACGTGCCCCAAGTGAATCAGTGGCTTAAAGAGATTTTTGTCAAGAAAGTAAGAAACTAAAAAAAAAAAAAAAAGACAATACTAATAATGCAGGCATAATTAGCCTACAAAAAAATAGTTGCCAAGACATTTCTTTTACTAATAGGAACTTTTTGTTGCTCATGTCATGAGATTAAAAACTCTGAAATCTAATCTTATATAATAAAGTGCAAAACTGTAACCACACTATTTGAAATATGGATCTGCACCTACTATCTTTAATAATGAATCTTACCTTAAAGGCAAAACATGCTTTTGTGCCATTACTTTTCTAGTTACTATAGCCATTGAAACCAAGTATCTAAATAAACTTAATATGGAATCAGATTTTGCATTACAGAAACCAAGAAAAAAAGTTATGGGAGCATTCAAAGTTGCACTTGTAGCATTAAAAGGAAAGAGGACATACACTTATTTAAGATATTTTGTAACTATTTTAGTTCATTTAAAATATTCTATTCCAGTATTTCAAAATGTACATAAATATTTGTAATTTATAGATACATTATAAACATGGAGGTGAGTATTCATGAATTTTCAATATTCTATTACATTGATAGCACAAAATATTAGTATAATAATATTTTAGGGAAATAAAAAAGTACTTTGTACCATTAACAAAGGAAATAAAACATGTAATTATTTAGGCATTTTATTACATCTTTATTTTATAATGCTTAATTTTCTATTTTTGAGACTTTTAAAATGTAAATAAATATTAATATATATGAGTATTTGTAACTTATAAATAAATTTCTATGTATTGGGGTGAATGCTTATACATTTCTCCTGCTGGATACAATTTGTTTGAAGATCCCTGTTCTAGTGAATTAAGATACCTGGGTGTGTCTAAAATTGACTAAGGGGTTTCTCTGATGTTGTTTTGACTTATGAAGCAAACAGGGGCTTCTCCAGGTTGGAGATGATGCTCACCGTTGCCTTTGTGTGTGTGCCCTGCAGTGTATGGAGGATAAGGAGACCAGGTAAATTCGGCTAAGCACGTATTTCTTGTTTACGTGTATTACGGGGAACAAAGAAGGGACTGAATTCTTGACCTAAAGGAGCTTAAGATATTATCATTGGATAGAAAGACAAATATGTGTGTGGTGCAGTAAAGGCATAAAGTAGTTTGAGAAGGCTGTTACCGGATTGGGGTCCATGCCCTGGTGCAGTCGAGCCAATGAAATGTACTCCAAGTCAGAAACAGTGAGAAAGTTTATTCAGGAGATGTATACATCACCGGGGACCCAGCAGCAGCACAGGCTGTTTCTATGGAGTCCCAGACAGCAATTTTTACATCAGAGCTTATATATTATTTTGGAAAGAGTTACCTAAAGTTTTTAAGCATGTCGTTGACATCACAAAACAACTACAAGAAACTCTTTATTAAACTAAAGATATGCATGTCGGACAGCTGGACTCTGATCTGTAAGTTTGTAAAGGGCTGAAAAAAACTTACGTAAGAATCTCTTGGCTAGTGGAACTGGCCTGCCAACTCTACTCTAAGATAAGGAGCAAGAAAGAAAGTTATAGATCAAAAGCACCAGGCAGCCTTCCTATCTGTGGTCTTGCAGGCTGAAAGCCATTTCTCAAAAGAACAAAGAAAAGAAAAAAGACCAAGGTCACAGGAGTAGAGAGGGGTCAGCACCCCATTGGAAGAGACCAGTACAGCTGGTGCAATAAAAAATGCTCATAGATAACTTAGAGCGTCATTATGGCGTTAGTTATGTCAAGCTCTCAATCACTCATTTCAAACAGGAGAAAACGTGTTTCAACGTATTAGGGTCACAAGGTAAACATTTTAAGGGCTACGGGCTATAAGGAAACCCTGGTGGTGTAGCGGTTAAGTGCTATGGCTGCTAACTGAAAGGTCGGCAGTTTGAATTTACCAGGCGCTCCTTGGAAACTCTATAGGGCAGTTCTATAGGTTTGGTGTTGGTTTTATGGGCTATAAAGGAACCCTGGTGGCAAGGTGGTGAAGAGCTCAGTTGCTAACCAAAATGTTGGCAGTTTGAATCTACCAGTTGCTCTGTAGAAACTCTATGGGGTAGTTCTACTCTGTCCTATAGGGTTGCTATGAGTCAGAATCGACTCAGTGGCAATGTGTTTAGTTTTTTGGTTTTTATGGACTATAAAGGAGTCCCTGGGTGGTGAAAATGGTCACAGCATGGAAAATCCCGTGGAGCAGTTCTACTCTGCACATATGGGATCACCCTGAGTTGGAATCAACTGAAGGCAACTAACAATAACAACATGGGCTGTAAATTAAACTTTGGGCCTCATGCTAGTTACATACTGCTTCATGCACTTTCCTACTCTCTAAAATGGGAATAATAATACCTTCCTACATTTTTTACATTTTAATTTCACAGTGATGCTTAAGGTATGTAAAAAATGTAAAAACAAAATAAAATTTTAAATGTGAAATTAAAATAATTAAAAATTGAACTTAATGTCATTATATTTTAACTTAGAAATCTACATTTTAAAAGCTTTATTCTGAATTTTTTTTTTCCCCTGCAAATGGAAATGATGATGTTTTCAAATCCGGGCTTACTCTACTGGAATTTATGCAGACTTTAATTTTAATCTGTGACCCTATTATTCCCCAGCGTGTTTTCTCCTTTTTCAATGAAGACTGAGAGCTTGACTTAACTACGCCATGGTGAAGCTTAAGTTTTTCTCCTTCCTCCGCCTGCCTCCTCCTTCGCATACCTTTGTTAACGACTTTTTTTTGACCTAATGTTAATGACTTTGTTCTTTGTTTTAATCTGATGCAAATAAATTTGTTTTGTTCTGTCTGACCACCTGTGACTTTCAACCCCCCACATGGAGATTAGAGCCCAGGTGTCTGACATGTATATCTTTAGCCTGATAAAGACATGTCCAGCATGTATCTCTTTAGTCTGATGAAGAGTCTTTTGTCACTATCTTGTAATGAATAACTCTTCTGGCCAGGCCGTCTGCAGACTACAGAGACACTTTTAACCCTTGTAAAATTCTGTATAAGCTCTAAGGTAAAATTCCTCTTTGGGACTCCATAGAGACAGCCTGTGTTGCTGCTGGGTCCCTGGTGATGTATACATCTCTTGAATAAACTTTCCTACTCTTTCCAATTTGGAGTACGTTTCGTTGGCTCTACTGCTCCAGGGCATGGATCCTAATTGGGTAACAAAACTATATATAAAATGGTTGTCACAATGGGGGGAGGATCTTCTTTCCATGGGCCAGCATTCTTTAGGTTTCTTTGGGAATTGTTTTTTTTTTTACTTCTCTCTTAATACCGTGTCATGGATTGGATTATGTCCCCCCACAAAGTGTGTATCAATTTGGCTGGGCCTTGAGTTCCAGTATTGTGTGGCTGTCCTCCATTTTGTGATTGTAGTTTTATGTTAAAGAGGATTAGGGTGGGATTGTAACACCCTTACCTCACTTCCCTGATCCAGTGTAAAGCAGGTTTCTCTGGGACGTCACCTGCACCACTTTTTATCTTACAAGAGATAAAAGGAAATGGAAGCAAGAAGAGAATTGGGGACCTCATACCACCAAGAAAGCAGTGCCAGGAGCACCCGAATTTGGACTTCTAGACTACTAGACTGTGAGAAAAAGAAAAAATTCTTGTTGTTAAAGCCATCCACTTGTATTTCTGTTAGAGTAGCACTAGAAGACATAATGTGTGTTAATTTGTAACCCCCTTCCTCTGTTGTAAAAAAAATTTTTTTTTTGGAGTGGAAAATATTGAATAAGCGGGGGTTTACTGACCTCTGATGGGCAGATATAAAACTGCTACTTTACCATGTTGCACTTAAGGTAAGGCTCTCTACAAACTGTCTAAGCCTGTGTCGTAAGGTGGTCAAGAATAAATAAGCAAGAAGAGGGAGACCACAAGATGTCAGCTAGTCAACCCTCCTTTTCCAATGAGGATTTTATGTGAAATAGCCTAGGCTGAGGCTCTGTCAATTGCAATTCATTTAAGAATACTTCAGAGCACTGTGAAAGTGTGTGCCAGTTTAACCTACACTCTAGGAGTGATTAGTTAAGGTTTGAAGTATCCTAATCAGAAATCTGAAATCCCTGGGTGATTAAGTGATTAACGAGTTCAGCAGCTAACCAAAAGATTGGAAGTCCCGGTTCACCCAGAGGTGCCTCCAGAAGAAAGACCGGGAGATCTACTTCCAAAAAAAGCAGCCATTGAAAACCTATGAACCACAGTTCTATTTTGACATATATGCGGTCACCATGAGTAGAGGGCTACTGGTTAACTAGTAAGCAGAAATCCACACCCCAGAGTTGTTTATTAGCATTTGAAAGTCTACTCAGGAACCCTCACTAAAGAGATGACTGGCAGAGTTCAAATATGGCTAAATAAATCTGCAATCCCAGTGCCGTCAAGTCGATTCCGACTCATAGCAACCCTATAGGACAGGGTAGAACTGCCCCATAGAGTTTCCAAAGAGCGCCTGGCGGATTTGAACTGCTGACCCTTTGGTTAGCAGCCGTAGCACTTAACCACTACACCACCAGGGTTTCCTAAATCTGCAATAAAAAAAAAAAGATTTTCTAAACATTTCCTTGAAGAATTGCTGATGTTTGGGAGATGTGGCTAGCTAGGAATATTGTACAGGCATCTTAGCTCTTGCACGAATAGGGTATAAGAATCTGCAATATATGTTTGTATGTGGAGCAGAATTCAATCTGAGTCTGTCTTTTAGCACGGTATACCTCTGGTAACAAGGTAGTCAGGGAGGAGAGCTGTAGCTCTCACCTACTTCTAATCTTTGGAGGCACCAGGAGTCAACAAGGAAAACCTGATCATTGTGGAAAGACTAAATTGGCTTAGGTCAATTTGTAACAAGTTATCCATCTTACAGGAACCCTTGTGGCGTGGTGGTTAAAGCACTCAGCTGCCAGCCAAAATGTTGGTGGTTCGAACCCGCCAGCTTCTCCACGGGAGAAAGATGTGGTAGTCAGCTTCATAAAGATTTATAGCCTTGGAAATCCTGTGGGGCAGTTCTTCTCTGTCCTATCGGGTCACTACGAGTTGGAATTGACTAATTGCCAATGGGTTTGGTTTTGGTTTTTTGAGTATCCATCTTATTCTTAAAACTTGACTGAAGCGATTTGCAAAAGCTTGGTAATTTCTTTACGGTTTATACCAGATTTAGTCAAGACATTCCTCCTAATTTTTATCCCAAATCCCATCTGTTAAACTTTACATATGGTCCTACTGAATATAGGTAAGAAGAGAAATTAATCCCAAACAATATTATATTTTTCTAGTAAGGTTAACTATATATATAAAAAAAAAGCATGGTCAAAGATACTTGATTTGAAGAGTATTTAGAAGGGGGCATTGTTTTCTGTATGTTTAAAGACATCTGGGAAGCTGTTTGGACATCTTAGCAGACTCTAATGTGGCCTAAAATGCAGTTGTAATTTTTATGGGCAAAAAATTGTGGTATGTTAGTGCTACTGTTCTGTCAATTTACTAAAAAAGGGGAATAGATATTGATGAAGTTGAGGTGGTGTTATTTTCTAAAAATCTTCTTTTACATAAGTAATTATGTACTTTAAAAATAGATTTATATCGCATACTTCCCCCACCCCCCCACCCAAAAAAGAATTCATACCGCTTTGAAACCTTCACCTAGTACTCAGATGGCTTTCAAGGCCATATGAGACCTGCCCTCAGAACATCTTTCAGCCTCACCTCCCCTCCCCTTCCCCCTAATTTACTCTTCTCTTTTTTTTTAGTTCGCTGGCCTCCCTGCTGCTCCTCAGACATTCACAGCACACTTCTCACTCAGGGCCTTGCTGTTCCATTACCTGGAATATTCTCCCATGTTGGGTCATGGCACCCTCTTTCTTCATTCAGGTTCCTGGTCAAATGTCCCTCAGAGAGGCCTCCTCTGTCAACCTTAGCTAAACTGGGGCCTCTCCACCCCTCTTACCTGCTTCATTTCCTTCACAACACTTATCTTTCGTATTATATATTTGTTTGCTTGTTGCCTGTCTTTCTTGCTAGAAAGTAAAATCTATGAAGGCAAAGAATTTGTCTTGTTCTACTCTTGAGTGACACAAGTCATTTGCAATCAGCTGTTAACCTAAAGGTTGGCAGCTTGAACCCACCCAGACGGTCCACAAGAGAAAGGCCTAGCGAACTGCACCATAAGGATTACAGCCAAAGAAACCTTATGGAACAATTCCACACTGTAACACACGGGGTCAGGATGAGTTGGAATTGACCCTATGGCAATGGGTTTGGTTATTCAGGGTTTATTTTTGTCCATTGTTGTTGTGAGGTGCCTTTGAGTTGGTTTCCATTCATAGCAACCCTAGGTACAATAGAACAAAATGCTGTCTGGGCCTGTGCCATCGGCACAATTGTTGTTATGCTTGAGCCCATTGTTGCAGCTACTGTGTCAGTCCATGTCATTGAGGGTCTTCCTCTTTTTTGCCTTTGCCAAGCACTATGTCCTTCTCTAGGGACTGATCCCTCCTCATAACATGTCCAAAATATGTGAGATGACGTTTCCCCATCCTTGCTTCTAAGGAGCATTCTGGCTGTACTCCTTCCAAGACAAATTTGTTCTTTTTTCTGGCAGTCCATTGTATATTCAATATTCTTTGCCAACACCATAATTTGAAGGCGTCAGTTCTTCCCTCTTCCTTATTCATTGTCCAGCTTTCGCATGCACATGAGGCAATTGAAACTACCATGGCTGGGGTCAGGGGCATCTTAGTCCTCAAAGTGACATCTTTGCCTTTTAACACTTGAAAGAGGTCTTTTGCAGCAGATTTGACCACTGCAATATGTCGTTTGATTTTGACTGCTGCCTCCATGGGCATTGATTGTGGACCCAAGTAAAACAAAATCCTTGACAGCTTCAATCTTTTCTCCATTTATCATGATGTTGCTTATTGGTCCAGTTGCGAGGATTTTTTTTACTTTGAGGTGTAGTCCATACAGAAGGCTGTGGTCTTTGATCTTCATTAGTAAGTGCTTCAAGTCCTCTTCACTTTTAGCAAGCAAGGTTGTGTCATCTGCATATTGCAGGTTGTTAATGAGTCTTCATCCAATCCTGATGCCCGTTCTTCTGCATATAGTCCAGTTTCTCAGATTATTTGCTTGACATACAGAGTGAATAAGTATGTTGAAAGGATACAACCCTGATACACACCATTCCTCATTTTAAAGCATCCAATATTCCCTTGTTCTGTTTTAATGACTGCCTCTTGTTCTATGTTCCTCATGAGCACAATTAAGTGTTCTGGAATTCCTATTCTTTGCAATGTTACCCATAATTTGTCATGATCCAAACAGTTGAATTGATTCTATGGGGAAAATATTAAAATGACACAGGAAGCATCAAAAAAAGATGGAAGGAGTACACAGAGTCACTATACCAAAAAGAACTGGTTGACATTCAACCATTTCAGGAGGCAGCATATGATCAGGAACTGATGAAGTCCAACCTGCACTGAAGGCATTGGCAAAAAAAACAAGGCTCCAGAAATTGGTGGAATACTATCGTGGATGAATTATGTCCCCCCAAAATATATGTATCAATTTGGCTGGGCCATGATTCTTGGTATTACCTGATTTTCCTATACGCTGTAAATCCTGCCTTTATGATGTTAATGACGGAAGATGGGCAGCAGTTGTGTGAGTGAGGCAGGGCTCAATCTACAAGATTGTATTGCATCTTGAGGCAACCTTTTTTGAGATACGAGAGAGAAGTGAACAGAAAGACAGAGGACCTTCATACCACCAAGAAAGCAGCACCAGGAGCAGAGCATGTCCTTTGGACCTGGGGTCCCTGTGTCTGAGAAGCTCCCTTAACCACAGAAAGATTGATGACAAGGAATCTTCCTCTAGAGACAACACAACAAAGAGAGAAAGACAGCTCCTGGAGCTGACACCCTGAATTTGGACTTCTAATCAGCTAGACTGTGAGAGAATAAATTTCTCTTTGTTAAAGCCGTACACTTGTGATATTTCTGTTATAACAGCACTAAAAACATATACCAACTGAGATGTTTGAACAAACTGATGCAACGCTGGAAGTACTCACTCATCTATGCCAAGATATTTGGAAGACAGCTACCTGGCCAACTGACTGGAAGAGATCAATATTTATGCCAAGTCCCAAGAAATGTGGTCCAACAAAATATGAAAATTAATGAACAATTTCATTAATGCTACATGAAAGTAAAATTTTGCTGAAGATCATTCAAAAATGGCTGCAGCAGTATATTGGCACGGAACTGCCAGAAATTCAAGCCAGATGCAGAAGAGGATGTGGAACCAGGGATATCATTACTAATGTCAGATGGATCCTGGCTGAAAGCAGAGAATACCAGAAAGATGTTTATCTGTGTTTTATTGACTATGCAAAGGCATTCAACTGTGTGGATTATAACAAATTATGGATAACATTATGAAGAACGGGAATTCCAGAACACTTAATTGTGCTCATGAGGAACCCATACATAGATGAAGAGGCAGTTGTTTGAACAAAACAAGGGGATACTGTGTGGTTTAAAGTCAGGAAGGGTGTGCATCAGGGTTGTATCCTGTCATCATACTAATTCAATCTGTATGCTGAGCAAGTAATCTGATAAGCTGGACTGCAGGAAGAGGAACAGAGCAACGGGATTGGAGGAAGACTCCTTAACAACCTGCAATACGCGGATGATACAACCTTGCTTGCTGAAAGTGAAGAGGACTTGAATCACTTATTGATGAAGATCAAAGCCTTCAGTATGATTTACTTTTCAATATAAGAAAACAAAAATCCTGATAGTTGGACCAATAAGCAACATCATGATAATGGAGAAAAGATTGAAGTTGTCAAGGATTTCATTTTACTTGGACCCACAATCAACACCCGTGGAAGCAGCAGTCGAGAAATCAAACAATGCATTGCATTGGGCAAATCTGCTGCAAAAGACATCTTTAAAGTGTTGAAAAGCAAAGATATCACCTTGTAGACTAAGGTGCTCCTGACTCAAGCCATGGTGTTTTCAATTACCTCATATGCATGCAAAAGCTGTTCAATGAATATGGAAGATGGAAAAAGAATGGACGCCTTTGAATTGTGGTATTGGCGAAGAATATTGAATATGGACTGCCAGAAGAATGAACAAATCTGTCTTGGAAAAAGCACAACCAGGATGCTCCTTAGAAGCAAGGATGGCGAGACTATGTCTCACATACTCTGGACATGTTATCAGGAGGGATCAGTTCCTGGAGAAGGACATCAAGCTTGGTAAAGTAAAGGGTCAGTGAAAAAGAGGAAGACCCTCAATGAAATGGATTGACACAGTGGCAGCAAAAATGGGCTTAAGCATGGCAACGATTGTGGAGATGGTGCAGGACTGGGTAGTGTTTTGTTCTGTTGTACATAGGGTTGCTATAAGTTGGCACCATCTTGATGGCACTGAACAACAACAGCAACATGGTATAAATACCCACTCCATGACCATTTTCAAACTACCAGCCTATGTTTCTGAAGTTGGAGTTGGGAAGATAGGTACTGTGGCTCAGGAGCTGGTATGAGCCAGTTCCAACTCATCACTGCCTGTGGGGAATAAGAGGATAAAGGGAGAGAAACATGAGGAGGACAGTTATCCTCTTGAAATTAACTTACTACTATAAAGCAGGATTAGAGACAGTTTTGTTAATGATGCAGGACTCAATCTACAAGATTAGGTTATGTTTCAAGTCAATCTCTTTTGAGATATAAAAGAGAGAGGAGAGCAAAGAGGAGAGGGACTTCATTGCCACCAAACAAGAAGAGCCAGGAATGGAGCCAGGAATGGACTAGGGGTTCCTGCACTGAGAAGCTCCTAGACCAGGGGAAGATTGATGACAAGGCCCTTCACCCAGAGTTGACAAAAGAAAGAAAGCATTTCTCCAGAGCTGGCACCCTGAATTCAGACTTCTAGTCTCCTAAACTGTGAGAGAATAAATTTCTGTTTGTTAAAGCCATCCACTTGTGGTGTTTCTGTTATAGCAGCACTAGATAACTAAGACAACTTGCTTGTTGTAAATAAAATGTAGAAAAAGATAATGGAATGTCACCCTGAGATTAGGTTGCAAAAAGACTGTCTTCTATCTTGGGTGACCTCTCTTGCTCACTTGCTCTGAGTGAAGCCGGCTTTCATGTTGTGATCTGCCTTATGAAGAGGCCCATGTGGCAAGAAACCATTTTTTTTTGTCTAACAGCCAGCGAGGACCTGAGGTCTGCCAGTGGCTGTGTGAGTGAGCTTGGAAGCAGACCCTTCACCAATGGAATTATGACATGACTGGTCTACACGTTGATTGCAGCTTTGTGAGACACCCTGAGTCAGAATAGCCAGCTAGGCTGAGCCCAGATTCTTGACTCTCAGAAACTATGAGATAATAGATGTTTGCCATTTTGTGCCACTAAAATTTTGTTATTCAGCAATAGTGTAGTGAGTTTGAGGGAATTCAAGGCTTATCAAGAAAATAGACAGGACCGTGAGATAACATTGCACAGAAAGCTATTTATTGGGGCTAATGCATTAACAGCCACATGGGGGGTGGTCTTCTACAACAGGAGGTCTTCGGGAGCCATCAGAAGTGGAGAAGGACATGAAAAACCCCTAGGAAGAGGACAAGGGAGAGGGTGCTTATGTGCACCTGATGTCATCCTGTGACGAGGTAGGGAATCTCTGGTCAGAGAATGCCAAAGGCAGCAGCACCTCAGGGTCTTTATAACCATAAGATTTTATCTTATGTAAGGCTAGCAGATGTTGGTTGTAGTTTCATTGGTATGTATAGCAGGCAGGCTCTAAGTGGTTACAAATGTGCTTATTTGGGCTATTCTTAAAAATTATTGGATTATACAAATTTGAGCTTGGCACCAGTGGACATTTTGGGCTAACTGACCTCAGCTTGCTATGAAGAAGTAAACAACTTGGGGTAAATTACACAGAGGCCACTTTTGACTTATTTGTATAACAAATTGGTAACTAATACCATTGCTGGAGGAGACTTAGTGGGGTTTGGGAGTTCAGAGTACTCAGAGTCGTTTAAAACCATCCAGTGATCCCATTCTAAGCCTTAAGCCTCAGTCTTTCCAATAAATATCCTATCTTTCATATAAAGAGCCTGATGAGCCTCAGAGTTAAACCAAAATTGTAATTCTGTCCTCCTCAGGATTGTATTCTGACTGATCTTTCAGGTAACTGAGCGCTATGGTTTAAGAACATAAGAGATTCATTTATACCAGTCAAAGGAGACCCCTGGTCTTCTGGCCACGTTTTAAAATGTGAGGTAAAAAACCTACACTTGTCATTTTCTTTCTAGCACTTCGGGGCAGTCTTTGTATTTCCCATTCCCACTTTCATTGCCATGCAATCTGTTACAGCTCTGCCTGCAATGGGCACTACTGTGGATTGAGTTGTGTCCCCCCAAAAGATATGTTAATGTCCATACCCCATGTAGTATGAACGTTATCTTATTTGGAAGTAAGATCTTTGAAGATGTTATGAGTTAAGTTAACATGAGGTGCTGGAAACCCTGGCGGCATAGTGGTTAAGTGCTACAGCTGCTAACCAAGAGGTCGGCAGTTCAAATCCTCCAGGCGCTCCTTGGAAACTCTATCGGGCAGTTGTATTCTGTCCTATAGGGTCTCTGTGTGTTGGAATCGACTCGATGGCAGTGGGTTTGGAGGTCATACTGGAGTAGGGTGGGTCCTAACGCAACCTGAATGGTGTCCTTATAACAGTGAGGAGACGGAGACACAGACAGGTAGAGGAAGGAAGGCCATGTGAAGATGAGTCTACAAACCAGGGAACACCTGGGTCTATCAGAAGCTGGTAAAAAAGAGCCTTCCTCTAGAGACTTCAGAGGGAGCATGGCCAGGCTGACATGTTTATTTGGACTTCTGGCCTCCAGAACTATGAGACAATAAGTTTCTGCTCTTATAATCACCCACTTTGTGGTACTTTGTTACAGCAGTTCTAAGAATTAATACCCCAAAACCCATTGCCGTCGAGTCAATTCTGACTCATACTGACCCTACAGGGGAGAGTAGAACTGCTTATAGGGTTTCCAAGGCTGTAATCTTTATGGAAGCAGGCTGCCACATCTTTCTCCTGTGGAGCGGCTGTGGGTTTGAACTGCCGACCTTTTGGTTAGCAGCTGAGCACTTAAACACTGAGCCTCCAGAGCTCCTTGTTAATATAGGTGCTTTATTCTAAGAAATCATAGGTGATGATTTCAGAAAAAAAAATGTTTTTATTGCACTTTAGGCAAAAGTTTACAGAGCAAATTAGTTTCTCATTAAACAGATAATATAAAAATTGTTTTGTGACATTGGTTCCCAACCCTGTGATGTGTCAATACTCTCCCATTCTCTGTCCCAGGTTCCCTGTTTCCATTAGTCCAGTTTTCCTGTCCTTTTCTGCCTTCTTGTTTTTGCTTTTGGGCTGGTATGCCCATTAGTCTCTTATGTTTTTTTTTTTTTTTTTTTAATTTTTATTGTGCTTTAGGTGAAAGTTTACCGAGCAATTTAGTTTTTCATTAAACTGTTAATACAGAAATTGTTCTGTGACATTGGTTGTGTATGTGATAATTTAAGCAATCATTTTGCTACTGGGCAGACTACAGATGTTTCAGTTTTATGTTGTTTTTGTTACTTGCTTTTGAGTCAGTTCTGATTCATAGTGACCCTATGTACAACAGAAAGAAACACTGCCCAGTTCTGCACCATCCTAACATGTTTGAGTCTATTGTTGCAACCACTGTGTGGAGCCATCTTGTTGAGGGTTTTCCTCTTTTTCATTGACCCTGTACTTTGCCAAGCATGATGTCCTTCTCCAGGAACTGGTCCCTGCTGATAACATGTTCAAAGTGAGATGAAATCTCGGCATCCTCACTTCTGAGGAGCGTTCTGGCTGTACTTCTTTCAAGACAGATTTGTTCGTTCTTCTGGCAGTCCATGGTATATTCAACATTCTTTGCCATCACCATAATTCAAAGGCATCAGTTCTTCTTAGGTTTTCCTTATTTATTGCCCAGCTTTCATATGCATAGTAACCAGATAATTCTTGTCTTCAAATCCACCCAGATCAGTCAATCAACTCTACATTCCTGTCCTTAGGGGTCTACTCCCTGCAACTACTTCTGATATCTGGGCCAGTCAGGGTTTAGTGCAGGAAACGGTAACCACTCTAGTTATTTTAAGCAGAAAGAGATTTAACACAAGGACTAAGGTGCTTACAAAATTCTTGGAAAGGCTGAGGGAATGTAAGTCAGGAGGCTGCCACTGGAACTATTGAGTTTAAAGAGCACAGGTCACAACATTGATCCAGGGATCAGGAAAGCAGAATTTTGAATCTAATGCTGCCACCAGCATACCCGTTTTCCAAAATCCCTGGAGGTGATGACTAGACACCAGAACAATGTGTTCAACCATACCTAATGACTCTTGATACCCTTATCTCCATGACTTTGATGGTCAATATTTACAGCAATGGAAAGATGGTCTCTGACTCAGTTCTGCCTTCTAAATTTCATGCAATTGCATCTAATTGGTAAAATCTAATTTGTATGTAGAACTGTAGCTGCGAGGGGTTCTAGAAAATATGCTTTATGATTTTCTGGCTACTGAAGTATGGAAAACGCACTACAGAGCCAGGGGTGGTTGCTGATCAAGGCAGTTCACAACATCTGCCATAGACATAGAAGGTAAAGTTCTGTATGGGATTTCAGAAGGTACAGCCAACCTCTAAAGCTCATTTATTGGCCCAGGTAAAAAATTACTGCTCTAGAACAGTACTGGAAAGTGCAAACTACATATTGCCTAGTTTCATTCATTCATTTATTCAACACATGTTGATTATCTATGAAGAGGCAGGTAGGTCTTAGGAGTCCCTGAGTGGAACAAATGGTTAAGGACTAGGCTACTAACCAAAAGGTTGGCAGTATGAATCCATCCAGAGGCACCTTGGAAGAAAAGCCTGGCAATCTACTTCTGAAAGATCACTATCATTGAAAACCTTATGGAGTGCAGTTGTATTATGAAAATAGAACATGGATTTGTCTTGAGTTGGAATTGATGGCAACTGCTTAAGGCCTTAGGGATGTGTTGATGACTAAGATTGAAAAAGCCTGCAATGTCATGGAGATTATAAGTGAGAAGAAACCAACAGTAAACAACTAAGCAAAAAAAAAGTATAGAAAATATGATTTTAAATATTGTAAGTAAAAAAATAAAATGTTTTATTTAGTATTACTCTAGTTCATCAGTTTTAACATGCTTTTTTCATATTTCTCAAATATGATATATTTTATAATAAATGGTACCTTTTATCATCTTTGGTGATTTAGTTTTTTTTTTTAATTTCTGCACATGGGATCTTCTCTGTCAATTTATAGCAACTTATTGTTAATTTAATGTAGCAGATTTGGTTGTGAATGAATGAAAACCCAAAATCAAATGTGGCTTTAGCAATAAAGAAGTTTATTTCTCTCATATCAAAGTCAGGTAGGTAGTCTGGGCTCCTATGGTCTTTCCTGCTGTCTTTCTCTCTTGTGTCTCCACCAGACATCGTACTGGAAACTACCACATTCTAGGCAGCAGGTTAGGGAAAGGGTAAAGAAAGGGCACATGCTCCCTGTGTTGTAAGGAAGGTTCCAGAATGCTGCCACATAACACTTCTACTTATATCCCAATGGCAGAATCTGGCCACATGGCCACACTCAACTGTGAGGGAAGCCTGGAAATGTTGTCTTCATCTTGAGGGACCATGAGTACAGAAAACAGCTCTCTGACTGGGGAAGAAGGGGAGAATGAATTTGGGGCTATGACTGTCTTATAGGGTGATATGAAACTGGAGAACAGAGGTTGGGGGGAAGTTTCTCTAAACTGGGTAATCAGAAAGGTCTCTCTGAGAAGGTAACATTGGACCTGATCCCTGATTGATGAGAAGTAGCCAGTTATGTGAAGATTTATTGGAAGGGCATTCAAGGCAGACAGGGCAACTACTTAAAACGCTATAAAATAGGAATGAGTCTGCCGTATTTCAGAACAGAAAGGAGGTGAAACTGTAAGTTGAGCAGTAAGAGGCTGGGGTGGGGGAGTGAGAGACATTGTCAAGAGATTGGCAGGGCCCAGGACATGCAGGGCCTTGAAGACCATTGTGAGGAGTTTGGATTTTCCTCCTGGTAGGAAGCCAAAGGAGGGTTTTAATGAGGGGAATGACATGATCTGACTAACCTTTTATAAAGATCATCTCTCTGAACTGAACTCTTGTTTTTTTTTTTTTTAGTAATTTTTATTGTGCTTTAAGTGAAAGTTTACAAATCAAGTCAGTCTCTCACACAAAAACCCATATACACCTTGCTACACACACCCAATTACTCTCCCCCTAATGAGACAGCCTGCTCTCTCCCTCCACTCTCTCTTTTCGTGTCCTTTTTGCCAGCTTCTAACCCCCTCCACCTTCTCATCTCCCCTCCAGGCAGGAGATGCCGACATAGTCTCAAGTGTCCACCTGATCCAAGAAGCTCACTCCTCACCAGCATCCCTCTCCAACCCACTGTCCAGTCCAATCCATGTCTGAAGAGTTGGCTTCGGGAATGGTTCCTGTCCTGAGGCAACAGAAGGTCTGGGGGCCGTGACCACCCGGGGTCCTTCCAGTCTCAGTCAGACCATTAAGCCTGGTCTTATGAGAATTTGGGGTCTGCATCCTACTGTTCTCCTGCTCCCTCAGGGGTTCTCTGTTGTGTTCCCTGTCAGGGCAGTCATCCGTTGTAGCCGGGCACCATCTAGTTCTTCTGGTCTCAGGATGATGTAGTCTCTGGTTCCTGTGGCCCTTTCTGTCTCTTGGGCTCGTAATCACCTTGTGTCCTAGGTGTTCTTCATTCTCCTTTGATCCAGGTGGGTTGAGACCAATTGATGCATCTTAGATGGCTGCTCGCTAGCGTTTAAGACCCCAGATGCCACTCTTCAAAGTGAGATGCAGAATGTTTTGTTAATAGATTTTATTATGCCAATTGACTTAGATGTCCCCTGAAACCATGGTCCTCAGACCCCTGCCCCTGCTATGCTGGCCTTCGAAGGATTCAGTTTATTCAGGAAACTTCTTTGCTTTTGGTTTAGTCCAATTGTGCTGACCTCCCCGGACCAAAAAAAAAAATATATATATATATATATATATATATATATATTTTATTTTTTTCCCCTGTATTGTGTGCTGTCTTTCCCTTCACCTAAAGTAGTTCTTATCCACTATCTAACTAGTGAATGCCCCTCTCCCACCCTCCCTCCCTTCCCCCTCTTGTAACCACAAAAGAATGTTTTCTTCTCAGTTTAAACTATTTCTCGAGTTCTTATAATAGTGGTCTTGTACAATATTTGTCCTTTTGCAACTGACTAATTTCACTCAGCATAATGCCTCCCAGGTTCCGCCATGTTATGAAAAGTTTCACAGATTCCTCACTGTTCTTTATTGATGCATAGTATTCCATTGTGTGAATGTACCATAATTTATTTATCCATTCATCCATTGATGGGCACCTTGGTTGCTTCCATGTTTTTGCTATTGTAAACAGAGCTGCAATAAACATGGGTATGCATGTATCTGTTCGTGTAAAGGGTCTTATTTCTCTAGGATATATTTCAAGGAGTGGGATTGCTGGATCATATTGTAGTTCTATTTCTAACTTTTTAAGGAAGCACCAAATCGATTTCCAAAGTGGTTGTACCATTTGACATTCCCACCAGCAGTGTAGAAGTGTTCTAATCTCTCCACAGCCTCTCCAACATTTATTCTTTTGTGTTTTTTGGGTTAATGACAGCCTCGTTGGAGTGAGATGAAATCTCATTGTAGTTTTGATCTGCATTTCTCTAATGGCTGATGATCATGAACATTTCCTCATGTATCTGTTAGCTACCTGAATGTATTCTTTAGTGAAGTGTCTATTCATCTTTTGCCCATTTTTTAATTGGGTTATTTGTCTTTTTGCAGTTGAGTTTTTGCAGTATCATGTAGATTTTAGAGATCAGGCGCTGATCAGAAATGTCATAGCTAAAAACTTTTTCCCAGTCTGTAGGTAGTCTTTTTACTCTTTGGTGAAGTCTTTGGATGAGCATAATTGTTTGATTTTTAGGAGCTCCCAGTTATCTATTGTGTTATTTTTAAAGTACCTGTATTTGCACTTACTCTGGTTGCTTAGAGAAAAAGTTACCTTAGACACTATGGTTTAAATAGTCGGTGATATATTACTCTGTTAATTTGTTTCATCAGGACAGCTAATATATGTAACCTGTTTTTACACTCTTACGTGCACTGTAGTTTTGGTCAGTTTTACTCTTAACATTTTCAAAATCATGTTGTTTCCACTGTTTGCTTTGTATAAATGTTTTACAATGACTACTGGCAAAGAAAAGCTCTATTTTGCTGATACTTAATGTTTGTATTTGCAGGATTGAGGACTGTGAGTTGCTAATTGCCTTAGATCTTTGGTAAATGCTTCAGAAAATTTCAGTGCACCTGCAATGATTAGTGGATTCTATGTCGCATATGTTATTAAAACCTGGAGGAAGCTAAGAGAACTCTCAAAGTGACTTTATGAAAAACCTTATTCAATGCCTTAAGAACTTTTGGTAACTCATCAATAATAAACGTAATATAGTTTATTATATTTGAAAGTCAGTTTCCAAATTATTGTCGTCCCTTCCCGTTACACGTATGTATGGAATTCTGACTATTTTAACCGATTTAACTCACTGCTTCAGTATGAATAGTTTTTCCACTGTCTTATCACAATGTAATTCATGCACTTGACAAGTCTTTTTAAGAAGGTATTACTGTATTCCAGGCACTTTGCTAAAAACAGATGAGGTTTCTGCCTTCATAAAGCTTACAGTCTAATGGGAAAAACAGATATTATGTAGTTACTCGGGTAATTAATTCATTACAATCTTTGATAAGTTGTTTGAAGGAAAATCACAGGGTGCTGTTGAGCAGTGGGAAACCCTGGTGGTGTAGTGGTTAAGTGCTACAGCTGCTAACCAAAAGGTCTGCAGTTTGAATCCACCACGCGCTTTTTGCAAACTCTATGGGGCAGTTCTACTCTGTCCTATAGGGTCGCTATGAGTCAGAATCAACTTGACGGCAACGGGTTTGGTTTGGTTTTTGGTTGAGCAGCGTGTTGGGCAACCTGACCTCGTCCTGGGTCTTCTCTAAGAAAGTGACATTTACTCTCAAACTTGCTGAATGAACTCTCTTTGGCCACATGAAAAGGGGTGTGGAGAGTGGTTTAAGCAGAGGACACCTTGGATGTAAGAACTCGGAAGCAACAAAAACATGGAGTTTTGAAGAACTGAAAAGAGCTTGTAGTGGGGAAAGGCAGTAGGAATATTTTGGTGCATGAGATAAAGTGCAGGGGGAAGACAAAGTGTTGCAATGTCAAGTGGTTGTGACACTTAGGTAACTATGAGGCATCAGTTGGCTTCTTCTGATGACCCTGCAGGGTAAACCTAGGGAAAGGAAGAAATGAAAAACTATGAATACCCAGTTGAGAACATGCATGGAAAATCATAAAGTCTCTTGGACAGCTTCGATGCAGTCCCTCGTCCCCTGTAATTGCAGGGTAGATATGGCTGAGGATCAAGGACAGGACCTGATTTTAAAGGTTGCAGAGTTTCAAAGCAGTAAGTCCTCACCCCTGACAGGCCTCTTACATTAAGGGAAGAGAAGGGAAGGAGAGATATTTGAGTATACATGGACAAGACTGAGGGCTCCCATATCCTTGATTCAGGTTCAGGGACCTTGAAACTTCCTTGCTGGCAGAGGCAGCTTCTCCTACTCCTGTCTGAGGGAACTGGCCAGCCCCTGGGAGGAAGTCTGTGAATGATTGCCTAGCAAGCTGATGCCGTTTCACCTCTGTCACTTTCTCCAGGCCCATAATGAGAGTTAGATTTCAACATAGCCAGTTCTGGGAGGAAGTAGATTATGTACTGAAAAAGTTACTGGGCTTTGTGAATCTGTATCAGCAGACGTCTGGGCAGCACATACAGGAATGGATTCTAAAGATCAAGGGGAATAAAATCTAATGGTTGATCAGACTGAATTCTCTGACATGGGTACTAGGGATTTAATGCAGCCAGGAAGGTATGCGTAGCCAGGAATGGTGATAATTGTCTTCTAAATGGCTAATTGAAGCCTGGACTTGGCAGGACCTTATAAACTAGAGATGATGAAGGGAGATGTTGCAATGAAATTTGGTTCCTTGAGCTCAATGGAAACATAGTGGGATCCCAGGATGGTACAGACCAGGTAGTATCATGTAAACTTCAAAGAAAAAATAATTAAAATATTCTGACCTGCAAGGATCAATTGACAATTATAATTGATTATAATGTTTATAGAAGTGAAACAAGGATTCCCGGTGGTGCAATGGTTAAGTGTTCTTCTCTGAGCCAAAATGTTGGCAGTTGAAACCTACCAGCTGCTTCATGGGAGAAAAAACCTGGAGAACTGCTCCTATAAAGATTACAGCCTAAAAAGCCCTATAGGGCAGTTCTATTCTATCATATAGAGTCTCTATGGGTTGGAATCAACCTGATGGCACACAACAACAACAACTTAAGTGAAGTAAATGGCCAGCTACTGAGATACGCTTTTACAGAAATAGGTAGAAAAATTCTATCTGGTAGATAGAAATGTAACTCAAGTTGCCATAGTGGTAATTCCATGGAGCATTTCTAAGTTTCCACATCTAAAATAGCTCACAAATCCAAAGCCCCTTGACTGAGGGGGAAGTCAATCCTTATGGAGGCAAGACCATGCATGCAATATGGCCACAAGTATATACAGTAAACCTTCCCCTAAAACTTTACCAGAGGGATCTGCAGCCATTTACTATGATGATTGAGAAAAAAAAAAAAAGATATGTAGACTTCTAAAAAAAAAAGCCAAACCAAACCCATTGCCGCTGAGGTAATTCCAACTCATAGCGAACCTATAGGACGAAGTAGAGCTGCCACAAAAGGTTTCCAAGGAGCAGCTGGTGGATTCAAACTGCTGACCTTTTGGTTAGCAGCCAAACTCTTTAACCTAGGTGTCTAGGGGTTATTATATACTGGCTTTGAACCAATGATAATCCTTGGATACCCCAAAGCCACATGTTCTACTTGTTAGAATTGGGAGGCCCTATGCAGGTTAGGCAATAAATGACGTTTTTGTTGGAATCTGCCTCACAGTCGGTACGGTGGAATTATGAATTGATCCTACACTAATAGATCTACATAGTCTCATTATATAACAAGAATCGATATAGTTAATACCTGGTAGTATCCCAACATTTGTTCTTTGACCAGTGGATTGAGTTATTCTGGTTAAGAAGGGCCAGGTAGAAGTCTTAACGTTGTCCCATCCCCACAAAAATGGTAATTAAAAACAAATAACACATCCTTGGGGCAATTATAGAGATCTGTGCCACCATTAAAAAATTGACAGACATGGGGTGGTGATTCCTACCTACCCCCATTTAACTCATCTGTTTGGCTAGTGCAAAAGCCACATAGATTATGGAGAATGATGGTAGGTTATGCTAAATTTAATCAAAGAGATGTCAATCATAGCTATAATTTTGGATGGGATTTCTGTATCCCAAATCAACATAGCATTTGGCTTTTGGACCTAACAAATGCTTTTTTTTCTTCAACTTCATCAGTAAGGGAAGTCAGAAGCAGTTTGCTATGATATGTAGTGATAGAGGTTATTATTTCTATCTTCTAAAATAATATGATTCTGAGGGATCTTGACTGTCCTGAGAACCTAGAACAGACACTTGTGGTCCAATACATTGATGACGTTATGTTACCTGAACCTGGTGAGTAGAAAGTAGCAAGCATTCTTAGGAAGACATATATGTATCAGAGTTGATGTTGTTGTCAGATGCCATCGAGTCGGTTCGGACTCATAGCAACCCTTTGTAACACAGAATGAAACACTGCCATCCTTACAATCATTGTTATGCTTGAACTATTATTGTAGCCGCTGTGTCAGTCCATCTCATTGAGGGTCTTCCTCTTTTCCGCTGACCCTCTACTTTACCAAGCATGATGTCCTTCTCCAGGGATTGATCTCTCCTGACAACATGTCCGAAATATGTAAGATGCGGTCTCACCATCCTTGCTCCTAAGGAGCATTCTGGTTGTGCTTCTTCCAAGACAGATTTGTTCTTTCTTTTGGCAGTCCATGGCATATTCAATATTCTTCACCGACACCACAATTTGAAGGCATCAATTCTTTTTTGGTCTTCCTTATTCATTGTCCAGGTTTCACATGCATATGATGCAATTGAAAATACCATGGCTTGGGTCAGGCGCACCTTAGTCGTCAAGGTGACTTTTTTGCTTTTCAACACTTTAAAGAGGTCCTTTGCAGCAGATTTGCCAAATGCAATGTGTCTTTTGATTTCTTGACTGCTGCTTCCATGAGTGTTGATTGTGGATCCAAGTAAAATAAAATCCTTGACAACTTCAATCTTTTCTCTGTTTATGATAATGTGGCTTATTGGTCCAGTTGTGAAAATTTTTGTTTTCTCTATGTCGAGGTGCAATCCATACTGAAGGCTGTGGTCTTTGGTCTTCATTACTAAGTGCTTCAAGTCCTCTTTCAGCCATCAAGGTTGTGTCATGTGCATAATGCAGGTTGTTAACGAGTCTTCCTCCAATCCTGATGCCCCTTTCTTCTTCATATAGTCCAGCTTCTCAGATTATTTGCTCAGCATAGAGATGTATCAGAGGGTGGAAGATAAACCTTGCGGAAGTTCACAGGCCACCACATCAGTGAATTTTCTAGAGGCCTGATACACATTGGAATGTTCTCTTCAAAATGAAACAACTCTGTATATCCATGACAAATAAAGAGATACATGCTTACTGAACCTCTTTGGATTTTAGAGGCATTTTTACCACATTTGAGGAAGATACTCAGGCCCATTTACCCATTAGGTTGACAGTTTTGAGCGGGACTTAGAGCAAAGAAAAGCCTGTAGGAGGCCAAGGCTCCATTAAAGCCTGCTCTTCTATTTGAGCCTTATGACCCAGGGGATCCAATGGTGTTAGAAATGTACATATTGGACAGAAATGCTGTATAGAGCATCTAGCAGTAGAATAATCAATCAATCAATAACATAATTAGTATAAGAATATGACATATATTATATAACCAATATAATCAATTAATTGGATAATAAACTGTAGGGCTTTTGAGCAAAGCCATATTGTCTTCTGCAGAATCCCTATTTGAAAAGCAGTCCCTGGCTTTCTATGGATCTTGGATAGAGACTGAATATCTGACCATGAGACATGAAGCCACTATGCAACTTAAGCTGTTCCTCAAAAACTAGGTGTCATCTGTTCAACAAAATCATAAATTTGGATTATGTGCAGCAGCATTTCATTATTAAATGTAAATAGCATATAGGAGACTGAGCTTGAGCAGGCCTAGAAGACACAATAGTATGACAAATTACTCAAATTTTCACCCTATCTCTTGCTGTTTTACCACATCTCCTTTAATGCATACCTGTGATCTCAAGAGGAGCTCCCAATGGCTGGCCAACAGAAAAGGAAAAAGTGTGATCCTTGTTTATATACACTAGCAGCAGCCAGGAGTGAACAGTGACTGCTTTTCAGTGCCCCTGAAAGACAGTGGTAGAGGAAAGTTTTCTTATTGCGTACAATTATGAGCAGAATATCTAGTTGTCTAATTTGTTGAGAAAGAAAAATGTCCTGATCCTATACTGATCCATGAGCACTGGCTAATGATTGACTAGCTGGTCAAGACTTGAAAAGAAGGCGGCCATTCTACCTCCTTGAATCCCATTAAACCATTGCCAGTTTCTGTCGAGGCAGTTCTAACCCATGGCGACCCCATGTGTGTCAGAGTAGAACTATGTTCTATAGCACTTTCAGTGGCTGATTTTGGGGAAGTAGCTCACTAGGCCTTTCTTCTGAGTTGTCTATGGGTGGACTTGAACTGCCAACCTTTTGGCTAGCAGCTGAGTGTGTTAGCTGTTTGTGCCACCAGGATTCCGGAAACAATTGTTGTTGTTGTTGTTAGATGCCATCGAGTCACTTCCTACTTGTAGTGACCGTATGTACAGCAGAATGAAACACTGCCCTGTCCGGCACCATTCTCACAATCATTATTATGTATGAGCCCATTGCTGTAGCCACCGTGTCAATCCATCTCGTTCAGGGTCTTCCTCTTTTTTGCTGACCCTCTACTTCACCAAGCATGATGTTCTTCTCCAGGGACTGGTCCCTGCTGATAACATGTCCAAAGTACATGAGATCAAGTCTCACCACCCTCGCTTCCAAGGACCACTCTGGCTGTATTTCTTTCAAGACAGACTTGTTCTTTCTTTTGGCAGTCCATGGTATATTCAATAAGATTTGCCAACACCCAAATTCAAAGGCATCAATTCTTCTTAGGTCTTCCTTATTTGTTGTCCAGCTTTCACATGCATATGAGGTGAATAAAAATATCATGGCTTGCATCAGGTTCACCTTAGTCCTCCAAGTGGCACCTTTGCTTTTTTAACACTTGGAAACCAATTAGAATCAACTCAATGACAATGAGTTTGGTTTTGGGGTTTTATAGCAAGATTGGAACCCTAGTGACACAGTGGTTAAGAGCTTGGTTGCTAACCCAAAGGTTGGCAGTTCGAGTCCACCAGCTGCTCCTTGGAAACCCTATGAGGGTAGTTCTATTCTGTCCTATAGGGTTTCTATGAGTCAGAATCAGCTCAACAGCAGCAGGGTTTTTTTTGTTTTTTAAATATATACCAAGATTAAATCAATGATTATAAATATTAATTATTGAACTTTAATAAAAACATTAATATTCTTCCTAGAGTTAAAAGGCCCTTATTCATGAGGACTTCTGCATATAACTGCATAGGCGGTTCCCTGAACAACTCTGGGGGCAGCTTTCACATCAGCTACTATGTATAAAGTACACCCTGGAGCTGAGGGGGAGCACAATTTGCACAATTGCACGTGGTGGCCCTGTGTGTATCAAGGAAACATTTCTACTCTTCTTACAATATTGTGGTCATTGTCTCAAGCACATCATGCACCGAGGTTGCTATTTGATCAGAAATGTTGGCTCAGTCTTGCGTTTAATTCTGTCCTTGCCACTGACCAATATAATGAACTTTTTTTTTTTTTAATTCCATGTCCTTCACATGGTATGGTCTCACAATACACGTGCCCTGGATTCAAATTACACATCATCTAATTCCTCTGTCTGATTTGAGTCTGCAAATTCTAACCCAGGTTACTTGACCCCTGGATTGAATTAATCTGTTTATTGCCTGCCCCTCCTCAATTGTTCCTGTCTGGCCAGACCACAGCCCTAAAAGCTGTCTAAATGTCGTCAAATGAAATCCTGTATCTCTCTCTCTCTCTCTCTGTATCTGTGGATATAACCCTAAAGGGATAGTGAATGAGGGGGCAGTGGCATAAAGTGGGGCTGAAGAGGCGGGCAGAGGGCAGTCGTAAAGAAGCGGTGAGCCTTTAAAAGACTTGGAACAGGAAGCAAACTGGATTTAGTCTGAGGTTTTAAAAGATCTCTTGGGCTGGGTTACGAAGAATGAACTGGAGGGGCCAAGCGTAAAGGCAGGGACATGAGTTGAAGGCCTATTGCCAAGTCCAGACAGAGATAAAAGTGGTTGGATTTGAGAAGTGACAATGGAAGTAGATATGGATAAATTTGAAAAGGATTTTGGAAGTAAAATTCACAAGACTTGGTGGTGACTGGATCTAGGGACCAAGGAAGGAGGAGACATGACAGAAGACCCTCAGATAGCTGGTGGCTTGTGGTGATATTTACGGAGACAAGTGGTAGGGTGGTGAGGCCAGGGAGGGAGCAGCAAGAGACCATACATTTAGTTTGAGGTTTCCATAAGAAAGTGAGAATGTTGAATAAGCATTAGATGTATTGTTTGAGAGGTTGCTAATGGTAACTGGAGCAGAGATGGAGACCTGACATTTTTTTAAATGTATGCTTTAGTGAGTGGGTATACAGTGAAAGAAAAAAAAAAAAAGACAAAATAAAAGATGAAAATATTCTTTCATGTATCCATGCCTACATTCATTTGAAAAATATTTATTGAAGGCCTTTCTTATGCCAGGCATTATTCTAGATGCTGAGTAAAGTGATGAACTAGACAGAGTCACTACTCTCAAAGTTCCTACTCTCAGTGGCAATAAATTCAGAATGCCGAGATTAAATGGTCAACGCTACCTTTCAGAAGAAACACACAAATCAAATTTTATTTTATTTATTTTGCTTTTTCCATTACTCTGTAGGACTTTTTCTAAGTTCTCTATTTGCTAATTGTTCATTAAGTTTGCTAGTTAATTTCCATAAGATGCTTATATTTGTGCATCTAGAAGTGCTGATTGGTATAGTATTCCTTTTTTATATATCCTTTCGTGAACTTTATTAGTAGCAAAAGCCCCCAAAATATTAGTTAATCCCATTAAATGAAGACATATACCACCAGGAAAGGCTTTTTTTGGTGTGTGTGAAATAACTTTACAACCCAAGATATGCTGTCGAAATGTGATCCTTATAATGGTTTTACAAAAGTAATTTAAAAATATTCAATAGTACTTTCTCCAAAGATTTGGGAATATAAAACTAAATTCTATAAAAAAGTATATCTCCCTTAAAATCTATTTAAGTTGAAATCTCAGCTCATTATATTTAAAGCAAGGAAAATAATCTTGACAGTAGAAATAGGGTGTTCTTCTTGTTTGAAAATACATTCACACAAATTTTGGGAAACAAGTTCTAAGGTAATTGCATACATTTAAGTTTTAAAATTCCCTTGTTTAGAAATGTGCAAGTATGAAGTGAAAGTTAAATTGCTTTAGACCAAAGAAAATAAATGAAGCCAGGACCCCATCTGGAGGTCTTTGTGAGATAGGCAGATCTGAGACCTTTCATATGATGTTAAATTGTTGACTATTAAATTGTTGGCTACTGTTGACAGTATTAACAGTCAACTGTTTAAATTGTTAATAACATTTGAATGAGGAGGGGTTCATCCTACCCAGGCAAACCCAAATGCTTGGTAAACATTTTTTTCCACTGAGCACTGAGGTCAGCAGTTCAAATTCACCAGCTGCTCCTTGGAAAACCTATGGGGATTCTGTGCTGTAGGGTAGCTATAAGTAGGGATAGACTTGATGGCAATGGATTTGCTTTGGTTTTTTTATGGAGATGTATGAGGAATGGGTGCAGGGACCTTGTCTATAGAGAAAAAAAGAAGACACAGAAGCTCATAACGCAGAGTAGAATTTCTTTCCTCACTGTCTATCTAACAAACATACATGGGCACTTGAGTCCAGGCAACTAGAAGTGGAAATTTAAGGAATTGTTTTGCTGCTGCATGTTATGCGCCAACAAAGTCTCACTTTTTTTTTTTTTTAACAAGCAATGAAGTTATTGCTTCTTAAACTTTACTCAGATCAGAGAACCAATCCCAGATTCTCTTCTTTGAGGCTCTGTTTTCCTGAAATTGCTGCCAATACTAAATGCTCTAAGAGTCAAAGTTCGGCCATTAAAGCAGAAGTCACTCTGTATGATCTAAGCATGAAAGGGTTTCCTACAGCAAATTAAAGGTCTACAGAACCATTGGAGGGGCCAGGGGAACCGAATCAGAGAAGCCATCCCTGACTGTCTCATCCGGAAACAATGAAGTGGGTGGCTCTCAAGAGCTCACTCAGAAGCCATTGAAAATCTTCTAACTGCCAATGTCTTATGCCCGAAGTTGGCAAACTATAGCCTATGGGCAAAACCTGGCATGCTGCCTTTTTGTACAGCCTGTGAACTAAGAATAGAGTTTTACTTTGAAAATGGTTGGGCAAAAATCAAAAGAAGAATAATATTTTGTGACATGTGAAAATCGTAGGGAATTCAAGTTTCAGTGTCCATAAATAAAGTTCTATTGTAACACAGCCCCTTGTTATATAACCCATTTATTTGTGGATTGTCTATGTTTGCTTTCACACAACAGAGGCAGAGCAGAGTAGTTGTGATGGAGATTGTATAACCTGCAAAGCTAAAATATTTAGTATCTGACTTTCTACAAGGAAAAAAAAAAATTGCTGATCCCTGGTCTCGTGAAAACTGCCTCTGCAAATGATGATTTCTCCTTCCCTTCTGACTTCCAAATCTCATGAGAGTATCCCTCACTGGCAAGCACTCATAATCACATGAGAAAATATTTTTGGGAAATGTTGCTCCTGGATTCTCTTCTGAGCTGCAGAGAATTAGTGGTGCTTAGTTGACAATGAGCAATTCAGAATAATCATAGAGTCATTGAGTTTTGGATCTCAAGAGAACCACAGAGATTATCTGGTTAAACCTCCTATTTTGTAGATGAGAAAAGAGACTCTGGAGTCAGATGATGTGCATTTAAATCCCAGCTCCACTACTTAAAACGGCGTGGCCTTGGACAAATTATTTAACTCTCTAAACTCAATTTTCCTCATAGCTCCTTGTGCAAATGGTTAAGTGCTTGACTTCTAGCCAAAAGGTTGGTGGTTCAAACCCACCCAGAGACACCTTGAAAGACAGGCCTGGCAATCTCCTTCCAAGAGGTCGCAGTCTTGAAAACTCTGTGGGGCAGTTCTACTCTACACACCCAGAGTCGCCATGAGTCCAAATTGCCGTGAGTCAGAATAAACATGACAGCAACTAGCAACGACAGTAATTACTAAGTGAAAATTTATAAAAGTGCTTGTACGGTGAAGAATTACTTTACCCAAAGAATTTGATCTTTGTCCCTGTTCCTGGGAGATAACCTCTAAATGCTCGGAATTTCTCGAGTGATTAGAATGTCCTTGCTTTCAGTGGGGAACTCCAGACCACACCTTACACTAACAAGGTGGCTCAGAAAACTCACCACATATCAGCCCAACCTCCATGGAGGGGAGGGAAGCTGGAGATTGACTTTGACCTCTTGGGCAATGAGTTGAGCAATCATGTCTACCTAATGAAACCCCACTAAGATAGATCTCCAGACACTGAGCTCTGTTGAGCTTTCTGGTTGGTGATAGACATCAATGCACTGGGAGGTAAACACATCATCTGTGTCGAGGACCCTGTTAGGCCTTGCTTTATGTGTCTCTCTTTATGCTGGTCCTGATATGTATCCTTTAAAATAAAACTGTAACTGTACATATAGAGCTTTTCTGATTTTTGTGAGGTGTTCTAGTGAAATAATGAACCCAGGGAGGTAGTGGGAACCTCTGAATTTGTAGATAGTTGGTCAGAAGTGCCAATGTTCTGGAGAACTCCAGTCTTGTGGCTAGTTTCCTGAGGGGGTAGTGGAAAACTCTGACTTTGAAGCCAGCAGATCAGAAGTGTGAGTGTCCTAGAAACCCCTAGGTTTGTGACTGGCACCTAAAGTCTTGGACAGACTTCAGTCTGGAGGACTGTGCCCTTTTACCTGTAAGACCTGACTTAGCTCCAGGTGATTTGGGTCAGAAAAAGAACTGCATTTGCAGTAAGTGTCAGAACAGAACTGAATAGAATTCATTTCAGAATGCTTAATCCAGAGTAGTGTTCAAAACACTGTAGGTATAAAAACAACCATTAAAAAAAAATGTATTTGGTAAGTTTAATGAAAGCCTATTATGATTAAACCAATGTAGAGGGAAGGAAAAATTGCTACTCTATTAAAAATAGAGACTTCAATATAGGAGCACAGTGGCAAATTTATATCAGGAGAGATGTCACTTTGTTTTGGAAAATGCCTTGAAGGCTTCTTTGAGAACGAAGAGTGAGGCTCTGCAGAGATTAGTCTACAAAGAAAGGGCTGAATTGCCCTGCAAAATAATAGGACGACAGAGGAGGAAAAAGGGAGAGAGGCAGGACTAAGAGTGAAAATGAGAGTTGAAAATACTTGCAGAGAGGTTGGTTGGTGCCAGGTTGTTAAAAACTGTCAATATCACATAAATGAGTTGCTCAAGGCCACAGAGTTAGTTAATGACAGGGCTGGGACAAAAGACACATTTCTAGAAAACCACACCGCCTCTCTCAGAACTAAAGTTTTTATTCCAACAACTTTCAATATTAAATAACGCCTTGGGAAACTAAGCAGTACACAGCTCTTTAGCTGACATTTGAGATTCTCAGAAGCTGTCTATGGAATATCTGGAATAATACTGTATTTCAAATAGTCAACTGAACATTTACATGGCAAATAGAAAATAGTTTACAATCAAGTTTTAGAGAAGACTTAATGGCAAAACGGCCAGGAACCACAGTATCATTACAAACATTTCAGGAAAAAACAGCTTTGTGCTTGACAATGTTTGGTGTTTGTAATGTGCAAATAAAGTTTCTTGAATTTATTGCTATCCTTTTGAATTAATAAATGCCCACTGTCTTATTCAGCTGGTCTTATTTTTTTAATATGTAGTAACTGGGAAATGTATGACTTTCATGGTTTTTGGAAACCAACAAAGCCTGAATTTTGCAAGTTGTGATATCTAACATGTTACATTTCATGAATGAGAAAGATAATCCAAGCCAAATAAATACATATAATAAAGAAACAGAGACATTTGAAAAGCCCTTTTTTTTTTCCCCTCATGTTTTGTTTGTGATAAGGAACAATTCTAGCCACTGCTGAAAATGCCTGGGGCTTCTGCTAGGATCAGGCTTTTAAGGCTTATATATGAGAGATAAGTATAGATAGATAGATGGACCGACAGACAGACAGACAGATAGATAGATAACCGCCATCAAGTCTACTCTGACTTACGGCAACCTTAGGCACAGCAGAAGGAAATGTTGCCCTGCATCATCTCCTTGACTGCTGGCATGAGGATGTTCATCGTTGTGGCCTGTGAGTCAATCCATCTCACCAAGGGTCTCCCTCACTCTCACTGGCCCTCTACTTCACCGAACATGATGCACTCTTCTAGTGATTGATTCCTCCTGATGACGTGCCCAAAGCAAGTGAGCTGGACAATGTTCTGTTGTGATCCATAAGATTTTCATTGGTTCATTTTCAGAAGTAGATAGTCTGTCTTAGTCTGGAAGCTCTGCTGAAACTTGTCCACCATGGGTGGTCCTTCTATAATTTGAAATACTGGTGGTATAGCTTCCAACATCACAGCAACATGCAAGCCACCACAGTAGGACAAACTGACAGACAGGTGGAGAATAGGAACATATACTATAAATTTATTTCAGTCTCCTAAAGTGCATAAACTCAGGGCAAACCCACTTGTTGTTGTTATTAGGCGCTGTCAAGTCGGTTCCGACTAATAGCAACCCTATGTACAACAGGACAAAACATGGCCTGGTTCTGTGTTGTCCTCACAATCATTGTTATGCTTGAGCCCATTGCTGCAGCCACTGTGTCAATCCATCTTGTTCAGGGTCTTCCTCTTTTTTGATGACCTTCTACTTTACCAAGCATGATGTCGTTCTCCAGGGACTGGTCCCTCCTGATAACATGTCCAAAGTACGTGAAACCAAGTCTCACCATCTTTGAGTCTAAGGAGCATTCTAGTTGTACTTTTTCTAAGACAGATTTGTTCATTCTTTAGGCAGTCCATGGTATGTTCAATATTCTTCTCCAACACCACAATTCAAAGTGTCAGTTCTTCAGTCTTTCGTATTCATCTTCCAACTTTCCAATGCATATGAGGTGCACCTTAGTCTTCAAGGTAACATCTTTGCTTTTTAACACTTTAAAAAGCTCTTTTGCAGCTGATTTGCCCAACGCAATGCATCTTTTGATTTCTTGACTGCCACTTCCATGGGCGTTGATTGTGGATCCAAGTAAAATGAAATCCTTGACAACTTCAATCTTTTCTCCACTTATCATGGTGTTGTTTATTGGTCCAGTTGTAAAGATTTTTGTTTTCTTTATGTTGAGATGTAATCCACACTGAGGGCTGTGGTCATTGATCTTCATCAGTGAGTGCTTCAAGTCCTCTTCACTTTCAGCAAGCAAAGTTGTGTCCTCTGCATAATGCAGATTGTTAATGAGTCTTCCTACAATCCTGATGCTCAGTTCTTCTTCTTATAGTCAGCTTCTTGGATTATTTGCTCAGCATACAGATTGGATAGGTATGGTGAAGGATACAACTCTGACGCACACCTTTCCTGACTTTAAACAACACAGTATCCCCTTTCAATGTTTGAACAACTGCCTCTTGATTTATATACAGGTTCCTCATGAGCACAATTAAGTGTTCTGGAATTCCCACTCTTTCCAGTGTTATCCATAATTTATTATGATCTACACAGTCAGAATGCCTTTGCATAGTCAATAAAACACAGTCAATACCACATCTTTATGGTATTCTCTGCTTTCAGCCAGGATCCATCTGACATCAGCAATGATATACTGGTACCATGTCCTCTTCTGAATCTGGCTTCAAGTTCTGGCAGTTCCCTGTTTATATACTGCTGCAGCAGCTTTTGAATGATTTTCAGCAAAATTTTACTCATATGTGATATTGTTTGATAATTTCCATGTTCGGTTGGATCACCTTTCTTGGGAATAGGCATAAATATGGATCTCTTCCAGTCGGTTGGCTAGGTAGCTGTCTTCTAAGTTTCTCGGCATAGACAAGTGAGTACTTCCAGTGCTTCATCAGTTTGTCGAAACATCTCAATTGGTATTCTGTCAATTCCTGGAGCCTTTTTATTTGCCACTGCCTTCAGTGCAGCTTGGACTTCTTCCTTCAATACCATCAGTTTCTGATCATATACCGCCTCCTGAAATGGTTGAACATAGGCCAATTCTTTTTGATACAGTGACTTTGTGTAACCCTTCCATCTTTTTTTGATGCTTCCTGTGTCGTTTAATATTTTCCCCATAGGATCCTTCACTATTGCAACTCAAGGCTTGAATTTTTTCTTCAGTTCTTTCAGCTTGAGAAATGCTGAGCGTGTTCTTCCTTTTTGGTTTTCAAACCCAGTAGTAACAATGATTCCCCTTCTTTCCTACTGGCTGCAGTTGGATTTTACACCCGCTCTTCTTCAGCCACCCCACCGCAGCTCTTTGCTGCTACAGAGCTTCATATTCTTGGGACCATCTCCCATAGCTCTGGTCTATTTTTCCTTTGTTTCTTTGTCCCAGATTTGGTGGGTGTGTTAGATTAAATTTTTGGTTACAATTCTTAACCTTTATTGGTATTGTACAGCCCTTGCCATGGCCTCATGGTGGATCAATTCTACTTCACTGCTTGAAATTGGGCTCGGCCCTGAGACTTGCTTTGGCCAGTGAGATGTCAGCAGCTATGGTGTAAGCAAAGGCTTGAAATATGCTTGTGCATTTAGGCTTGTCCTCATCCATTCATGCCAGTGCCAAGAGAAGAACATGTGACAGTTAGCCCTCTGGTCCGAAGAGGATGAGTGGGGTTGACCTGAACCCAACCAGCACTTGGAGCCAAGCCCAGGCACACTCAGTTTATGTCAGCTGACACCAATTGACCAGCACACATGTACATGAGAATATTTGCTTTGTTTTAAGTTACAGAGTGTTGGGGTGTTTAATTACATAGAGAGAGAAAGGTCTGTGTAAGCTTTTGTTTTTGTAAAAATATCGACTGATATCTGAGCAAGGTACAGGAAAGAGAAGACAGCAAGGAAGGGCAAAATGTCCTTAAAATCTCCCTTATTTTCATTGGCATGCTGAGAAAGTGAATTTGGTTTCTAAACTACCAACTTAGAAGTTTCCTTTTTTGGCCTTTACTGCAATTCTTTGAAAATAGAGAGCTGCCCAGCACTTCAGAGGTAGTTTAGCTTCGGATGACCAAGAAAGTGCCCAGCACTTATATCAGAGGGAAAATCTCTCCTTGAGTGAAGCTGCACTCACCAGCAGTTGGTTTCAGACTTGTTAGGTATGTCCAGAGAATTAGGCCCCAGGCATCCATTTTCTTGAGGGACTAAAGAATCTCCTGGGAGAGCGAGTTCATTTTTTAGTGCTCCAATCTTGATCCAGAAAGAAAGGCAGAAGTGAGGGGTTAATTCTGATCACCTTGTGTTGCTGGTTCCTTGGATCTCTTCTTAGCCCAATCCTTATGCCGTACTTGGTTGTGTCCTCATTAGGTCAGTGCGATATTAGTGCAGGCATTGACAAATAGATTGATAGAAGAGAATAGTTATTGTTAGGTGCTGTTGAGTCATTTTTCCACTCAGAGTAGAACTACCCCACAGGCTTTTTTAGACTGTATTCTTTATGGGAGCAGATCACCAGGTCTTTCTCCTGTGGAGCTGCTAGTTGAGTTCAAACCGCCAACCTTTCGGTTACCAGATGAGTAACTAACCATTGTGCCACCAGGGCTTCTTAGCCCAATCCTTATGAACTAAGTAGGATCTAGTGAGGGTGGAGTGGTGATGGTGATACGCCATCAGTAAAATCTGAAAGAGCTATTTTACTAGAAATTGTGTAGGACCTTAGGGTACCAGCATCAATGACTTAGTACTCCATATCACTTTCTCTAACCAGCTTGACATCTAAGGGGCTCCAGTGCAACAGTGGTGGGAGGCAGTGCCTGGAAGCTGTAGTAGCTTCCGTGGTATCTGGTGAATGACTGTGGTGCCTGCAAGACACCATGAGGTGAGGGGGTGGGGAGGGTGAGGGAGGGAACTGTCCAGGACCTGGAGCACAGAGAAGAAACTGGGCTTACCTCAGGGCAACCAGATGGCCAGTTCATTTCATTTGTGAGCCCAGTTAGATTTCTTCTGGAGATTGCTATGAAAACTTGGGAGATGGACTTCTTTAGGAGGCTGGGGTCTCACATGGGTAGGCAGAGAAAAGAATAAGTAAAAAACAATAATATTTTTGAGAGCTAAGCACTTATAAACGATATAGCTTATATCGTTTAATTTTCACAGCAACCTTCGGAAGTACATGCTAATATTGTTCCCATTTTCCAGATACGACATTTGAGGCAGATGCAATTTAAGTTAATGGTCTATGGTCAGTTGACCTGGAAGTGAAGGATCCAGGTGTAAAACTCAAGTGATCTGATTTGAGAGCCCACACTTTTCTCACTTTACATCATTTATACTTGCATATTTGTGGGAGCTGGGAAAATCACTGTTAAAAATTATTAGGTGCAATCTGTTTACTCTGACATAGTTCACAGGGTTGGAAATCCCCAGTGTCACATTTGGTGCGCTGAGTCAGGATCTACAATATTTCCAGCAAAGTGCATGCGTGTGTTAACAATAACTATCACCAAGGGTATTATAATTATAATGTGGCCGGTTAATTATTTTTAAAGACATTTTCTTCAAGGAATAAGCATTACACGGAGGCATGCATTAACACAACAACAAAAACGTGTTTAGCAATCTGCATTCTTTTTGGACTAAGAGAGTCTCGGAAAAATAAACACAACTTTTATAGTTTCAAAATTTTCCAAGCGGCAACAGATTTGTGTGTGAGGAAATAGGCGGAGAATTGACTGAACCCTGTTACAATGAGATGTAGAAGCAAACACACAAACAAACAAGGTGACTGTCCTATTTCTGTAAGGTGGTGCCACCTACTTCAAGAAATGCTAAAGCAAAAATATGTCCAATAAAACTTAATTTAAAAATTATCTTTCTTCTGAAGAATTAAAAATGTCTTCATAATTAGATTCCTCATCACCATGTATTCCTTTGAAAATATAGCTATCTATTCATTTACTTTTTTACTTAGTAAGCATTTTCAAGAGGAGCTCTGGTGGCACAATGGTTCCAAAAGGCCTGTGGTTAGAACCCACCAGCCACTCCTCGGGAGAAACATGTGGCAGCCTCCTTCTATAAAGATTTCAGCCTTGGAAACCCTATGGGGGCAGTTCTACTCTGTCCTATGCAGTCACTGTGAGTTGAAGTTCGACTTGACAACAGTAGGCAGTGGGTTATTCATTTACTCTTTTACTTAGTGAATTTTCTTGAGTGCCTATGTTGGGCTGAGAGGCACTGTGTGTATTGTTGACATAAAAATGAAAGACTGTCACAGCCCAATAGCTCATGGAGCTGTCATCTAGTGGAAGAAAGAGGGGAATGTGCAGATGATTTTCCTAGGTACAATGCAGGTAACTATGCTAGATAAATATGCTAGGTAGAATGTTACTGATTTACAGAGTGTTACTGAATTATTTAAACTCATCTCTGGGGACAGGGTCAAGAGTATGTCAGGAATAACAAAATGGGACTCCTTTTCTGAGTGTTATAGGATATATACAGTGAGCCAAGCAAAAGAGTGGTGTGGTGGTTGGTGGTAGCAGGCATTACAGTGCATGGAGGCAGGCGAACAAATGGGGCAGGTGAGAAACATCTCGGTGTATAGTTGAACAATGAGCAATGTAGAGTTGCTGGAGCTTACTTAGTCTGGGAGGACAAGGCTAGAGTAGCCAGGGGCCAGGTCACAGGAGGCTTGTATACCCTGCTATACTCAGCAGACCTGAGCCAGCCGGAGCCAGTCAGAGCCAGTCTGCTTTGGGAATGTGGAGAGAGGTTTTCAGAAAGTTAAATTTAATTCAGTGAAAGAAACTTCTTTTTTCCGAGATTATATTATGTGTGTGTCTACATATAGTTTTAAACTGTTTTTTCTTTTACGAAAGGATTGTGATAGTTTTTTTTTTTTTTTTTAAATTGCCCTTCCTTAATAAAATGTAAAGTTGCCACATGAGGCATAGGTGGTCCAGTGGTAGAATTCTCACCTTCCATGCAGAAGACCCAGGTTCCATTGCTGGCCAACATGCCACAAGCGCAAGGACTGCCAGACTATTAGTGGAGGCTTGTGTGTTGTTACGATGCTGAACAGGTTTCAGCAGAGTTTCCAGACTAAGATGGACTAGGAAGGAAGGCCTGGCAATGTACTTCCGAAAACCAGCCAATGAAAACCCTGTAGATCACAATGGTCTGATCTGTAACCAGTCAGAGGGATGGCACAGAATCAGACAGCATTTTGTTCTGTTGTGCATGGGGTCGCCCTGAGTCACGGATTGACTCAACGGCAACAACAATAACAACAGTTGGCATCTTTGTGTAAGTTTTTAACATATTGCATAATATATTAAAAAAAAAATTCCCTGGTCTGTAAATTGAAGAGCCTAAGGACTGCTGTAAACAAGTGGAACACTGAAGATATTTAACTGTGGGATGTTGTGACTAGATGTACATTTTAAACAGACAGTTTCTTCAGCTGTGTGAAGGGTGAATATGAGGGTGACAAGACTGAAGGAAGACCATTTATAAGGTTAACGCATTAAGCTAGGTAAGAGATGCCGAAGGCCGGACGTAGGAAACTAACCCTGATAGGAACACAGCATGGATTAAGACAGAGGCACAGCAGGCCGCTAAAACTACCTTGTTCTTAAGTGAATGGCATATCTTTGAATTCAACAGGCGGTAGTTAAAGTAATATATTAAAAATATTCTTAACAGTTTTCACTTCAGGAGCGGAAAGCAAATTGTGTTATTCTCTCCAAATTGATTCCACCTTACCCTCTTTAAGTTCTAATATTGCTATGAGGTAATGGGAGAAAAATGATTTTCAGTAATGTGAAGTAGTAAATAATTAGAAGAAACTAGTTGATACAAATGTACAAAACAACAAATTCATCAGTGATATGTGATATATCAGAGTGGTATATTAAATTATATTAGATATGTCAGTGACATATTAGCACCTATACCGTGTGAAAGGAGCCCTGGTGGCACAATGGTTAAGTTCTTGGCTACTGACTCAAAGGTTGGCAGTTCAAATCTGCCCAGTGGCCCCTGGGAGAAAGACCTGGTGATCTGCTCCCAAAAGATTACAGCCTAGAACTGGGGGTCAGTTCTGCTATGTCACCTGGGGTTACTATGGTTCAAAATCAACTCCATGGCACCCAACAACAGCGTAACATACCATGTGAAAGATCTATGCTGTGGGTGCATCGGAGCCTTTTTGGTTGTTTTTTATGCAGCATCAATTCCCATTCTTCCACTCTTTTCAGAGTACCCTGATTTTTCTTTGGGGGAACCTCTGTTCTCCCTATTGTGTGGCAGCCCTGAAGTTTTTGTGCAATTGACCCCATGTCTAGCTGTCTATCCTTAAAAGTGTAATTTAATCTTCCTTACTGCAGGAACTGGTTGAGGGAACCTGGGTCTAAGCCAATCAGTGTGTGCTATTACACTGGCCACAGCCTGGTCTAATCTGTGTGATAATCCATAGCCTTATTCTTTCTGGATATGAACAAAGGTGTGTGTAGTTCAGGCAGCTGTTTTGTGATGATGAGAGCTGCTAGCCTGAAGACTAATCAATATGAGAAAGAGAGAGCAGCCAAGAGAGCTGCAGAAAAATGGAGCCAGAGCCCTGACCAAACTGCCTGCCTTTCCTCTGGACTTTCCAGTACATGATCTGGTAAATCCCCCTTTATTGTGTGCCAGTTTGCTGTTTCTTTGTAGGTTGGTTACTGATGGAAGAGGATAAAAGGAAGTAAAAAGTTTTGTTCTATGTCCTTACATTTACATGAAGAAGTACGAACTTGGGTTCTCTATCCTTAAGCTCAATTGTAGAAGGATGACGTTTCCTCCCTAACCAATTTTTAGCAGGCAATATTAGCAAGACAAATACATACATATATATAGATTTTTTTCTAGATATTTCACTCTGAAGAACTTGACATTTCCTTTCAAGCACTACTGAGGGGGAAAATAAGATGGCATCTATTGCCTGAGGGAGGAGGAGAAAACCTTTTGGGGACAGTGGAGAAGGAAATGTAGAGAGAATGATCAGAATTTCCCCTGTTGCAAGGCTTCACCAGGATATTAAGACAACGTTTTATGCACATGTAGTGAAAGTTTGGAGTCCCCAGTTGGTGCAAATGGTTAATGTTCCTGGCTGCTAACTAAAATGTTGGTGGTTCTAGTCCACCCAGAGGAGCCTGGCAAGAAAGGCTGGGTGATCTACTTCTGAAAAATCAGCGATTGAAAACACTATGGAGCACAGATCTATACTGACACACATGGGGTTTTCATGAGTCCAGATTAACTCGAGGTCAACTGGTACTGGAGGTGAGAGGTTGCTGCTTGAGTTTAAGAATGGAATTCAGACTAGGATTAACATGTCTGAGTAATTAGCAATTAGTAATTACTAATTAATTAGTAATTAGTCTGCCAGGGGTTTATGCGCATAAAGGACTGAGGGATTTTCTAGGGGAGATCTTATTCTCTGGGAGGTGCAGATGATAAAATTGATACAGTATACAAAACCTTCCCCACACATCTGTCATTTGTTGTATTGTGGGGGCTTGTGTGTAGCTGTGATGCTGGAAGTTATGCCACTGGTATTCAAATACCAGCAGGGTCACTCAGGGTGAACAGGTTTCAGCAAAGGTTTCAGACTAAAACAGACTAGGAAGAAGGACCTGGTGGTCTACTTCTGAAAAAATTAGCCAGTGAAAAGTTATGAATAACAGTTGATCATTGCCTGATATAGTGCCAGAAGATGAGCCCCTCAGGTTGGAAGGCACTCAGAATATGACTGGGAAAGAGCTGCCCCCTCAAAGTAGAGTCAACCTTAATGATATCGATGGTGCCAAGCTTGCAGGACCTTCAGTTGCTGATGTGGCATGACTCAAAATGAGAAGAAAGAGCTGCAAACATCCATTAATAATCCAAACGTGGAATATACGAAATATGAATCTAGGAAAATTGGAAGTCATCAAAAATGAAATTGAACACATAAAGATAGATATGCTAGACAGTAGTGAGGTGAAATGACTGGTATTAGCCATTTTGGATTGGATAATCATATGGTGTACTATGCCGGGAATGACAAGTTGAAGAGGAATGGCATTGCACTCATAGTCAAAAAGAACATATCAAGATCTATTCTTGTATAACTGTCAGTGATAGGATAATATCCACACGGCCACAAGGAAGACCAGTTAAGACTACTATTATTCAAATTTACCCACCAACCGTTAAATCTAAAGATGAAAAAATTGAAGATTTTTACAAACTTCTGTAGTCTGAAATTGATCAAACATGCAATCAGGATGCACTGATAATTACTGGTGATTGGGATGTGAAAGGTGGAAACAAAGAAGAAGGATCGGTAGTTGGTGATGGAAACGACACTAGAGATAGTATGATAGGATTTTTCAGGACCAACGACTTCTTCATTGCAAATACCTTTTTTCAACATAAATGGTGAATATATATGTGGACCTTGCCAGATGGAATACACAGGAATCAAATCGACTACATTTGTGGGAAGAGATGATGGAAAAGCTCAATATTAGGCCAGGGGCCGACTGTGGAACAAACCATCAATTGCTTTATGCAAGTTCAGGCTGAAACTGAAGAAAATTAGAACAAGTCCACGAAAGCCAAAGTATGACCTTGAGTATATTCCACCTAAATTTAGAGACCATCTCAAGAATAGATTTGATGTGGTGAACACTAATGACCAAAGACCACATGAATTGTGGAGTGACATCAAAGACATCATACATGAAGAAAGCAAGGGTTCATTAAAGAAAGAAAAGATCAAAATGAATGTCAGAAGAGACTCTGAAACTTGCTCTTGAATGCAGAGTAGCTAAAGTGAATGGAAGAAATGATGACGTAACAGAGCTGAACAGAAGATTTCAAAGGGCAGCTGGAGAAGACAAAGTAAAGTATTATGATGTCATATACAAAGACCTGGAGATAAAAAACCAAAAGGGAAGAACACGCTTGGCATTTCTCAAGCTGAAAGAACTGAAGAAAAAAAAAAAAATTCAAGCCTTGAGTTGCAGTATTGAATTCTACAGGGAAAGTTCTAAATGACATAAAAAAAAAATGACATAGGAAGGACCAAAAGAAGATGGAAGGAGTACACAGAGTCACTGTACCAAAAAGAATTTGTTGACATTCAACCATTTCAGGAGGTAGTATATGATCAAGAATTGATGGTACTAAAGGAAGATGTCCAAGCTTCACTGAAGGCATTGGCGAAAAACAAGGCTGCAGGAATTGATGGAATACCCAACTGAGATGTTTCAACTAATGGATGTAGTGCTGGGAATGCTCACTCATCTGTGCCAAGAAATATGGAAGACAGCTACCTGGCCAACGAATTGGAAAAGATCCATATTTGTACCCATTCTAAAGAAAGGTGATCCAACAGACCATGGAAATTATAGAACAATATCATTAATATCAGACGCAAGTAAAATTTTGCTGAAGATCATTCAAAAGTGGTTGCAGCAGTACATCAACAGGGAACTGCCAGAAATTCAAGCCAGATTCAGAAAAGGATGTGGAACAAGGGATATCATTGTTGATGTCAGATGAACCCTGGCTGAAAGCAGAGAACACCAGAAAGATGCTTACCTGTGTTTTATTGAGTATGCAAAGGCATTCAACTGTGTGAATCATAACAAAATTATGGATAACATCATGAAGAACAGGAATTTCAGAACACTTAATTGTGCTCATAAGGAACCTGTACTTAGACCAAGAGGCAGTCATTAAAATAGGACAAGGGAATTCTGTGTAGTTTAAAGTGAAGAAAGGTGTGCGTCAGGGTTGTATTCTTTCACCATACTTATTCAATCTTTTTGCTGAGCAAATAACCCAAGAAGCTGGACTGTATGAAGAACGGGGCATCAGGATTGCAGGAAGACTTTTTTTGATTGAATCTGTTTTCTGAGCAAATAATCAGAGAAGCTGGACTGTATGAAGAAGAACGGGGCATCAGGATTGGAGGAAGACTCATTAACAACCTTCAAGATGCAGATAATGCAACCTTGCTTGCTGAAAGTGAAGAGAATTTGAAGCGCTTACTGATGAAGATCAAAGACCACAGACTTCAGTATGGATTACATCTCAACATAAAGAAAACAAAAATCCTCACAACTGGACCAATAAGCAACATCATGATAAGTGGAGAAAATATTGAAGCTGTTAAGAATTTCATTTTACTTGAATCCACAATCAATGCCCATGGGAAAAGCAGTCAAGAAATCAAAAGATGCATTGCATTGGGCAAATCTGCTGCAAAAGACCTCTTTAAAGTATTAAAAAGCAATGATGTCATTTTAAGGACTAAGATGTGCCTTGTTCAAGCCATGGTGTTTTCAATCGCCTCATATTAATGTGAAAGTTAGAGAATAAATAAGGAAGGCTGAAGAAGAATTAATACCTTTGAACTATGGTATTGGTGAAGAATATTGAATACACCATGAACTGCCAGAAGAACGGAAACCCTGGTGGCATAGTGGTTAAGTGCTGCAACTGCTAACCGAAAGGTCGGCAGTTCAGATCTGCCAGGCACTCCTTGGAAACCCTATTAGGCAGTTCTACCCTGTCCTAACGGCAAGGGGCTTGGTTTTTTGGGCCAAAAGAATGAACAAACCTGTCTTAGAAGAAGTACAGCCAGAATGCTCATAAGAAGGGAGGATGGCGAAACTTCATCTCACATACTTTGGATGTGTTATCAGGAGGGACCAGTTCCTGGAGAAGGGCATCATGCTTGGTAGAGTAGAGGGATGGCAAAAAAGAGGAAGACCCTCAACTAATTGAATTGACACAGTAGCTGCAGCAATAGCTCCAGCATAACAATTGTGAGAATGGCGTGGAACTGGGCAGTGTTTCATTCTGTTGTACATACTGTTGCTATGAGTTGAAACTGACTCGATGGCACCTAACAAGAACAACACACAAAACCTTAATTTTTAGAGCAAAGAAATGATTCAGAGTAAAGCCCCACATGAACTCATATCTAGTTCTTGAGATGGGAAGAGAGGCCTCTGGATAAGATATGAAAAAAACTAAAAAATAAAAAGGAAGAAAGGAAGGAAAGGAGGAAGGAAGGTATGAAGGAGGGAAGGGAGGAAGGTATGAAGGAAGAAAGGAAGGAAGGTGGGAAGATAGAATGAAGAAGGTAAAGAAGGGAGGTGGGAAGGGGGGAATGAAAGAGGGAGGGAAGGAGGGAAGGAAAAGGAACGTGGTTAGGCAGGAGTGACATTCAGGTGATGGCTATTGCCACTGTCTGCAGAAGCCTGGGTTTCTGCTGCTATACCTTTTGTGGTTGTGTCTCTGACCCAGCCAGGGTAATGGTAATGGTGACCATGGAGGGTCGACAATTAGTTTAAAAAAAACAAAAAACTCCATGATGATAAAATAAACTGAAGTCAGATAACCATGGGGAATACAGCTAAAAACAACGATCTAGAAGGAAAGGCTGCAATTTCATATGAAATTACTAGTTCTTCAGACATTTACCAGGTATCAAAGCTGCCTTCACCAGAAAAATATGGAGGAAAGGGTTTTATTGCCCTGTAGTGAAAAATGATTCCAAGTTAGTGGTTTCATAGTAGAAAGCCAACTGGTTCTGTTCTCAAAATAAATTATGGTGCCAGGAAAAATATCTCATGTGAAAAATTATCTTGATGAGATGGTAGCCATCAAATATATTCCAGGCAAGCTATCTCTGAGGTTACAGAACAGAAAAGCTCACAGATTAAATTAAGATGCTGAAACTGATGGTTTATTGGATCACTCTAAAGCCTGCGTCAAGAAGCAAGGGAAAAGAGATATGGGGTAAGTTGACACACTTAAGATGGAGTACAAGTGAGGGGGAAGGGCCACACAGCATATCATGTGTTACACAGTTGTTCATGTTCTTTCTGTCTCTCATCACTTTTTCTTAATAGTGGTGTGATTACAAAGATGGAGCTGAGTTTGAACAAGGTGGCTAAGCAAGCTGAACATGTCTGGAACTAACACGCATTTGCCCCATTGAAGAGACACAGGGGCCAGGATGCCTGGCCACAGCTGCAGCTCACCAATTAGTTCGCTGGGCAGCTGTGAGCTTTATCTCCTGGCAAGGCCAGAATGGGGCTCCAAGGTTGGCTGATTTAGAGATGACCTACCTGCCAATCTGAAGGTGGCTTGATTTTTGTCTTATGATTTATTGCTTTTACCTTTTTCTCCCTTTAAGTAAACAATCTTGTTTGTTCCATCTTTTTTTATTTTAAATAAAACCATATATTGCATCATTCTATCTTTAACACAGATTGCCAACTCTCTTATAAATTCTGCCCATATCTCACAAGCTGCTTGTTATTCATTACAGTAAAGCCTGCAAAAGCCAGAACCTGTATAAGGTGGAAACTTGTCAGAGAAGGAAAACTCAAATATTTTCCACCAAAACGAGTAATGGAAAAGTGGTAAGACTGCACCCTGTCAAAGGCAGAAAACTCTTGAGACCCAGAAAAACAAGGCAGTCCCATTGAGTTCCTGCACGGGTTCCACTATAACTGTATTTAGCATATCATCTTAGTTTGATCTTTTCTACTTGTTTTTGTTGTCTGTTACAGGAGAACTGAATATTCTCAACTAATACAACAAACATACATTACAGATAAACTTTGCTTGCCTCATATAGAGGGAATATCGCCACTCTCACCACCCTCTACAGTTCAATGAAAGAACTAAGCAAAACAAACTAAAAATAAGGTGCATGCCCTCCGTGGTTGTCAGCTGCTGTCAAGTCGGCCCCCAACTCATGGCGACCCCATGCACAACAGAGTGAAATGTCTAGAAATTAAGGACAACTACAGCTGCTGTTGCTATCACCTATTGTCAACCTCTCAGCAAAATGTTTGCCATACGCTGTCTCACCCAATCCTCACAACGAACCCTTGAGGCAATTATCAGTTCTACAGGTAAGACAACTGGTTTGGAGAAGGAAGTTGATCTGTCCAGGGGTAAGTGACAAAGGGATACGAAAGCAAGGGAAGAAGCCCAAGGCTCCCTGACCCCTAAATCTTTTTTCTGGTCATTCCCAAGCTTCCAGTTCTACTTGGTGCCTCTTTCCCTCTCCTTTGCCCCTACATGTGTGGGTGCTTCAGTTCCTACAGGAAACTCCAGATGGCTTATTCCTTGTGTGCTCATTTCAAACAATAACGTGGCATTAAAATCTAGGTCACGTATGAAGCAAATTAAAGAAGATCACTAATTTTAAAAATTAAAATAAAAATAAAAAACAAAACTAAAAAGCCTACCACACGTCTGTCCGTTTGTTGTACTATGTGATGTCACTGCCGTGATGCTGGAAGCTATGCCACCAGTATTTCAAATACCAGCAGGGTTACCCATGGTGGACAGGTTCCACAGAAACTTCCAGACTAAGACAGATAAGGAAGAAAGGCCTGACTTCTATTTCCATAAGTTAGTTATGGATTAGTTATGGATCATAACAGAATGTTGTCCGATATAGTGCTGGAAGATAAGCTCCCCAGGTTGGAAGGTGCTCAAAGTACACAGTGGCTACAACAGTGGACTTGAGCATACCAATGATTGTGAAGATGGCGCAGGACCAGGCAACATTTCATTCTGTTGTACTTGGGGTTGCCATGAATGGGAGCCTACTTGATGGTGACCATGTAACAACAGTTTAAAACATAAGGCAGAGACAGCATGGTACAATTGAATGGGTAGTGTACATAAATGGGTTGTGAAAGCTACGTGCCAGAAGGAATGACCAAACTGCTTAATCAGTGAAGAAAAAAAAGTAGCTGGAGAGAGGTGACATGACATTTATGGGGACAACACTCACATGATGAAGAAAATATCTACACTTCTCCGAGTTAGTTTGAGCCAGATATTATATGTGTATTATTTCTAACCTGCACAACTGCTCTGAAAGATGGATATTTCAGACTGGAAAATGAGTCTGCTCCAAGTCACTCAGCTAAGAAGCGCTGGGGCTGGATTTTGATCCCAGCTTGTCTTAGTCTGTAGACTCTGCTCTTTATACCACACTGACCTGCACAGATGGGCTATAAAAAGAAAGAATTCTGTGGCTAGAAAAGCAAATAAGTAGATGCCTTTGAAAATGTTGTTGTTGTTGTTAGGTGCTGTTGCGTCGGTTCCGACTCATAGCGACCCTATGTAACAAAGAACGAAACACTGCCCGGTCTTGTGCTATCCTCACAATTGTTGTCATGCTTGAGCCCGTTGTTGTAGCCGCTGTGTCCACCCATCTTATTGAGGGTCTTCCTCTTTTTTGCTCACCCTCTCCTTTGCCAAGTATGATGTCCTTCTCCAGGGACTGGTCTCTCCTGACAACATGTCCAAAGAATGTGAGACGCAGTCTTGCCATCCTTGCTTCTGCGGAGCATTCTGGTTGTACTTTTTTTGAAAATAGAAGATATGAAATCAGAATTATAAGGAAAGGAGCTTTGGATAAGTGATAAAGAAGGAATTACTTGAATCTTTGCTTATCCAGATTCAGTACAGTAAATTTTCTATGCTCTGAAATATTTAAAATGCATCGAGGACTAGCTGGGTTTATTAAGCTAAAGACAAAGGTGTCACATCAGATGCCATTTTCCTAAATTCTGTTCTTTTTTACTCTTGGTCCATGGTTCAGTGAGATAAGAACTCTTGGGTACATAAAGTATATTCTTCTGTGTTCTAATATACAAATCTTCATTTCTTTGCATCCATGAACACCAAACATTATGAAACACAGCTCTAATAATTTTGGTTTTTTTAATAATTTAAAAAGAATCATAAAACATGACCAGAGTTGGAGGCAGTGATTGTCCATCAGTTGTGCCTTTTGTCACTCTTTACAGATCTCTGAATTGTCAAGTTGAACTCACTGGAATTTCTTTTTGACTTTTTCCCTTCTTGCTTTGAAATAAATTTATGCCCCACTGACTATACTATCTTGCTTTAGCTTCTGATGGTTGAGATAGTTGTTGTAATTGATGCCTCATACTGCAGCTGCTTTTTACAAGCTTAAAGTTAATAAAAATAAGTCTGATGGTTTCTAACATCATAGAGTTGCATTCTTCACAGACCACAAATTGAATTAATGGCAGAAGGAGTTCACAACTGAGGTGGGGATGTGGAGGACAGCTGTCATGAATAGGCCTCCACAGAAAACTGGTTCTGCATCTAACTTCTGTCAATAAGAATGGCCTAACATATCACTCCGAAGCAAAAATCATCATTTTAGGCAGCAGGCTTTAATTGGTGTATGCAATTGGCCAGTACATTTAACTACCTAGGAGTACATTTTTTTTTTTTAGTGAAATTGTGTTGAAAAGTTCATCACAAAGATATGTTATTTAAAAGTTGACATTTTAAGTATATATTACTAAGCTTTAAAGGCTGTGGTGGAAAATTGTTAATTATTACTTTCAAAAACTTTCAGGCTAAAAGAAGAATTTTTGAGCTTTGATTATTTAATTACTTATGGGTGGGAGCAACACCAGAACTATTTTATAAGAAATGATAGGCCCTGCCCAGGGGGATACCTTTGGCCTATTTCCGTGCAGAAGCAGGTTCGTTTTCCATCAAGGCTTAAGTCCTGGTTAGGCGTCTTGATTTTCATATAATAACACACTTGCTATCTTTTACTCAGCTGCTTGTATAATCTTATTAAACTATTCTGCCAGGGAATAGAGCTTCAGGCTCCTGATGACCTACCCTCAAAGGAGTACCATAGGGACAGGAGCCCATGGATTCCCCTTGATACTCTCAATTCTATTCCTGAATCAGCCTAATCATGAGGGACCACATGGTGTTGGCTCTCAGGACTTGCACTCTCTGAATTGAGTTGGGAGGTTGTGTTCTTACATTTTGGTTGGATATAAAACAGCCCAGGATGGTCAGGGCTGAATTTGTAACCCACTAGCAAGGTTCCTCTTTTTCAGCATGCATTCAACTTATCTTGCCGCCGTGGCTTTAGTGGGGGAGCAGTGGCAGTGGCAGAATCCAGGGGATTTTGCCTTATGATCTCTTAATCTGGGTGATCATTTGCTGATTGGTGTGCCACTCTGACTGGTAATTCACAATGGGTCGGCTGGTGACAATGGAATGTTTGTGGAACAGTGGTTCATTACTTTCTGAATGTCTACTTAAAGGTCTTTCCTCCTGGGTGTTACTTTGTTTTCTATGTATCTCCTCGCATAACCCTCCTTGTGGTCTCCTTCCATTGTCATCTGTGCTTATTGCTACCACCTTCAGGACAGTAATCTTTTACTAATGTGTTAATAAATCCTGATCCCAGAACCTTCTTGTGTCTTTTAGACTCTTCTTTCTCAAGTTTCTTTTGAATCTCAACAGTCTCTGTCCATGCTAGCTTCCACTGATTTTCAGGAAGGAACACTGAACTTTGATCACAGGTCAAGAAAGGAGGAAGTACTAGGTAGGTGCAATGACTCCATTTGAGGTATCTAAAGTCAAACACATCTCACTACTTGTCTTAAGTAATCATCATATATACGTGGGACTTCAAATGTACTTCAATTGAGCTAGACCAAGTCCAGTGAGTAAAGGCTCTCTTCCAGACTGAAGTGAACATTATACTTGCATATCCTTCTTCCTGCCCCAAACCTCAGCTTTGCATCTCTTGAATCCAGTTGCTTGAAATAGAACAATTTTTTTTCAAGAAGGTCTCCATAGGGACATGCATGGACTGTTGATGAGGGTGTATCATGAACCCAGACCTTGAATAACCCAGCTCTGCACACCAAGGCTTTGCAAAAACACACCCACACCAAACTATACAACAACAGAAAACAGCTTGTAGCACAACAATTCCAATCTCAGCTGAAGTTAACCAACTTCTTGTCCACAAAAGCAAAAAACGTCTAGAGAAACCTGGGTCTATTGAAATTTGTACTCAATTTATGTCATCAAACAGAACACATGGCTTCTGTGCTTGTGTTAGTGATGGTTACAGTCTTTTTCCAGGAACAGAGTGGGCTCAATCGTATAATTCAAAGGCTCTTTGTGTGGTTACTACCCCCTGCTTCATACCATGGAACAGGGTTTCTGAACTTTGGCACTATTGAAATTTTGGGCTGGATAATTTTTTTGTTGCTAGGCTGGGGGTAGAGGGCTGTGGTATGCGCCGTATGATATCTAGCAACATGCAAGGCCTCTACCTAATAGATGCCAGTAGCAAACCACCTCCCCTACCCCTCAAGTTGTGAGAATCAAAATGTCTCCAGACACTGCCAGATGTCCTCTGGGGTGTAAAATCTCCCTCAGTTGAGAACTACTGCCATTGAGAGTAGCCATAGAGAAGAACCCGTCTTAAAGGTGAATTGACATGTCTATCTGTAGAAAATGAAAATTGTAACTTTTAATTGACAAGCTTTGATCCAACTTTATTAATCAGGTTTCTAAAATCTTGGGGTCCAGCCTTATTCAGGGTACCTTTTAAACAGCTTTTTCCTGTAGTTTGTGATAGTGAACAAAATGTGTAATTTTTATACAGTAAAACACAAGTTCCACGAAAACATGGATTTTTGTTTGTTGTATTCACTTTATATTTCCAGGTCCTAGAACAGTGCCTAGACATAGAAGACAATCAATAAAAAATACTTAATGATCAATAATGTTAATATTGAATGAACAAAATCTGTTATTTCCCAATGTTAAAAGGTAAGATTGCAGTAACATGCAGTGTCCAGTGGGTGGAGCCAGTGTCACATTTTGTTAACTGTGAGCCAGGAAGAATTGAAAATAATTTTGATACGTTTTCATATCCATTTTAGGTGGATGTATGGAAACTCTGTAATAATTTTTGAATTTCTTTAAAGTGCATCGATTGGCACCCAGCAGCAACCCTTTTAAGTTGGTATTTATTTGTTTGATGAACAGCTTTTTTTTTTTTAGTTGTACGTTAGGTGAAGGTTTCTGAGCAAATTAGTTTCTCATTAAACAATTATTACACGTATTGTTCTGTGACACTGGTTGCCAATCCCACGACATGTCAACACTCTTCCCTTCTCGACCTTGGGTTCCCTATTACCAGCTTTCCTGTCCCCTCCTGCCTTCTTGTCCTTGCCCCCGGGCTGGTGTGCCCATTTAGTCTTGTTTTGTTTTATGGGCCTGTCTAATCTTTGGCTTAAGGGTGAACCTCAGGAGTGACTGCAGTACTGCATTAAAAGGGTGTCTGGGGGCCACACTTCCGTAGTTTCTCCAGCCTCTGTTAGACTAGTAAGTCTGGTCTTTTTTTTGTGAGTTTGAAATTTGTTCTACATTTTTGATGAACAACTTTCTAACAGAAAATTTAAATCATTTGTTTCTTGCCTTAATGTTAAGTGAAAAGCACTCTTGATGCAATCCAACTGGATTGTTACATTTATTGCATGTATTTTTGAGTGAAAAAGTATGAGTGATAAAATGAGAAAAATCTGCTTAAAAGAGAATGAGAGGTAAAAAGGCTGCAAAGAATGAACATGAATGCTCACTGTGCTGATACTTCTGAAGAAAAAAATAATCAAAGAGATTTTCCGTTTCACTTAATTACAAAGATCTGGCATTTATGTAAATGCAGCAGATTTGACATAAGTTATTTGATTTGGCTTTCTTTTGCGGGTCATTTGCAAAAAATCCTAAGTTTACTAGCTACCCATCCCTGTCTGGCTCTGTACATCTGCTAACCTGTCCCATCTTTCACCCTCCTACTCTGGAAAACTTCCACTGTGCTTTCAGAAACTCAGGATCTGTCACCTGCAAACTTTCTATGTCCTCCTACCACTTCTCTGAACCTTCTCTTTGTTCTTTTGCTCTAAAGGAACCCTGGCTCATCCCTAGGACTCTGCTTCCACTGTCGCTGTCACATGCTGTTTTCCCTCCACACCTCTCTTACCACTGGGCTTGGAGGTACAGTAGGTGCTGGCCAGCTCCTCATGGACATTCCCTAAAACCTCCAGCTTTAAGTCCCTGCCGTCAGACTATATTCCACAGTCTCACCTCCTCATTTCAATATTTTTAGCTCCCGGCTCACTGTGAAGATTTTTGGTTACGTTAGTATCCTTTCAACATTGCAGGCTCTCTCTCAGTTCCTCTCCTCCAGGGATCTTGTCTTCTACCTTACAGCCACTCAATGGCATGGTCACATCCTTGTGCTTACCAATAACTACATCCCTATCTTAAGCTCTTCCTTATTCATTGTCCAGCTTTCCCATGCATATGAGACAATTGAAAACATCATGGCTTGGGTCAGGCACATCTTAGTCCTCAAAGTGATATCATTGCTTTTAAACACCTTAAAGAGGTCTTTTGCAGCAAATTTGCCCAATGCAATTGGTCATTTGATTTCCTGACTGCTGCTTCGATGGCTGTTCATTGTGGATCCAAGGAAAATGAAACCTTAACAGCTTCAATATTTTCTCCATTTATCATGATGTTTGTTGGTCCAGTTGTGAGGATTTCTGCTTTCTTTATGTTGAGGTGTAATCCATACTGAAGGGTGTTGTCTTTGATCTTCATCATTAAGTCAGAACTGACTGGATGGCACTTAACAAGAACATTTTAAGCTCAGTGTCAAGCACCCACTCTTCTACCACTACCTCTTGTCTTTCTAGTTCCTTCTCTTGGAAGCCCTGTCTTCATTTCACTAATCTCACAGGACCCTTGATCCATTGATCCAACCATCTTTTTTCCTTCCCTCACACTCCCTCCTAATCTCATTTTACAGCCTTACTCGGTGTCGATTCTGTGCTTTAACACTGTAATAACTCCCTGGCAGACCCCTCTATCCTCTTGCGCTTCTCCCTGACTTTACCGTCGCATGTGCCTGGAAAATCCCAGTCCTAGTTAAATCTGACTCCCTGCTTATTCCATGCCTGCTTGGTTGCAGCTGAACATGACTGGATAAAAACTTAGAGCCATGACTATTGAGCTCACATGAAATACATCATTTCTAACCTTCAGTGGACTCTTACTGCTGCCTGGCAATATTACTTCATCTCCCTCATCCATTCATTATCCCATTTTTCTACACTGGTTTTTCAAATTGTGCATTAAAAAAATCAAACAGACTAAGACGAAATAAAACTTTTTAGAGTCTGTACTACATAGCAAGAGTAAATATCATTTCATGACATGTTTGTCTCAGGTCTATGTATGTGTACATGTATGCTAAGTTGGGATAGAAAATGTGCTGTTTAAAAAAAAAGTTAAAGAAACTATTCCACATCTCTTCCTCCCTCCTCTAACTTCCATCACCTCCTTCATCCCCTCACCGTTATCTGATGATCCTGCTTCCTATTTTGCTAAGAATACAGGAGTGGGAAGAGAAATTCCTCACCAGCCAACCTGCCTATACCCATACTCTAATTCCCTCCTGTTGCTCTCTGCATCCCTAAGTCCAGTCCTTCCACTTTGAGAAGTTCTCAATTCCTCAAAGATATTGCTTAGTAATTTTCTAGTAATTAGTAAGAAGCTGGAAACCCTGGTGGTGTAGTGGTTAAGTGCTATGGCTGCTAACCAAAAGGTCGGCAGTTTGAATCCACCAGGCACTCCTTGGAAACTTTGAGGGGCAGTTCTACTTTGTCCTGTAGGGTCACTATGAGTCAGAATTGACTCGACAACAATGGGTTTCTTTCTTTCTTTTTTTTTTTTTTGGTTATTAAGAACCTCATTCAGATACTTCCTAATACATCATCAATTTTTCCTTCTCTACTAGATCATTCTCATTAATATCAAACATTCTGCAACAGCTACCATCTTAAAAATCAAAATCAAACAAAACCTTGTTGATATCCCTCTAGCTACTGTGTCATTTCTCTGCTTCCATTTTACAGCAAAACTCCTCTAAAGAGTTGTCTACACTTGCTGTCTCCAATAACTCTACTCATATTTTCCTTTGTATTCACTGCAATGAGGCTTTTGCCCCCACGTTTTACCTAAATTCCTTTTTTTAAATCAAAGTTATTAATGGCTGCCATTTTTCAAAATCTAATGGGCTTTCCTGAGAGAGATCACACTCTCCTCCTTGAAACACTTTTCCCACTGGGGTTTCAGGAAGTCAAGAACTCTTGGTTTTTCTTCTACTTCACTTTCTACTTCCCCGGCTGCTCCTTGCCAGTTTGCTTTGCTGATTTTTCCTCTTTTTCTGACTTCTTAATTTTGGAGATCCCTAAGTTCAGTCCTTGGCCTTTTTCTCTTTATTTATGCTTATCCCTTTGGTGATTTCATCTAGTCTCAGTGTTTTAAATACCATTTATATGCTGAGGATTCCCAAATTTATAGAGCCCAGACCTCTCCCCTGAAACTCTACCTTGTATATCCAATTGCCTTCCCAACCTATCCCCTGGGGTGCTTAATAATCACCTTAAATTAAAACTGAATGCCTGACCTACTCCTCTCAAAGTCTTCCCCACCTCAGGTAGTGGTAACTCCACACTTTCATTTGCCCAGGGCAAAATCCTTAGTGCTAGCCTTGGTCTTTGTTTGTGTTCTGTTTTACACGCATCATCTGATTTACATTGCCAAATCCCATTGACTCTATCTTCAAAATAAACCTGAACTCGACCACTCTTCACCACCCCCACAGCTTCTACCCTGGAACAGTCATTGTGTGTACCAGGTATTGAGGATAAAAAGTGAAAAGGCATACTTGGTCTAACTCATCTGGTTAATAATAATTATAGTAGAGCAGATTAGTGTCATAATAAGGAATAATCACAGTAGGGTGAGATAGCGGGTTGGGAAAGGCTTTGTACCTAGAATGGCATTGGAAGTGGATCTTGAGGGATGAGTAGAAATTAGCCAGTATATACAAGTGGACGAGTGCTCTAGGCAGAGAGAGTAGCATGTACAGGGCACAGAGGTACGGCATGATCTGGGAATGCCAAGGCATTTGAGAAAGTTGAAAACATTTCCCCTATTTGACGTGCCTTAAATACTAATAGTGGAGAACTTGAAAGAGAACCAGGATGTAGATGTTTTCAGGAAGCATTTCAAGTTCATTCAATCTCCATTTTGTAGGCCAAATGTGTGTCAAACATGTTATATAGTCACATCAATGATATCTTGACGAATGACTTCCTGACCTGGTCACACATATAAATAATCCTGTGTTTGAATTTTTTTTTTTACCCTAGCCTATATACATAGTACTACTCAGAGGTTGAAACCAATATAAGCATATTGTCCCAGACCCTGGTATTTTTCTCTTAATAAATTCAGCAAGCATTTATTGAACACCTTTAATGTCTTGACGCTGCATGAAGTGTTGGAAGGGATAAAAAAAAAGTCAAGGTTCATGTTCTCAAGAGGGTGATATGATAGAAAAATAGGCCAGAAGGCCAGAAAAAAGATAGATTCTAACCTTCCTGAGGTGTTCATTCAAGAAGTGTTGAAACAGTAAATAAAACGATAATGCATTACAGTTAATTATCAAGGTTCTAAATATTTGCGGTTTCAAGTCCACAAAATTAATCTATCAGTGTGAGAAAGATGTGGCTTGAAATCCATTTTCCCTCCCCCCTTACGGCTTCAGAGAATGAAGCATCTTTTTTCTTGTGCAATGTCAGTCTCCCACCCTAGTCCCTTGGTCATAATCGGCTGGTTTCTTCCAGGATATTGCTTCATCATTTATTCACTCACTTACTCATTTAGCAGACATTCATTTGGTACTCATGTGCCAAGAACTATGCTGTGGCTGGAGCAAAAAAAAAAAAAAGAAAAAAGAAAGAACCCCTGCCAACAAGGAGATCACAGCCTCAGGAACAAAAGTTCACTTTATCTTTCCTTTATCTTCTACTTTTTGTTTTCAGTGGCTTCTTCCCAGTTACCAACATGCTCACAGCTCTCTTATCTTAAAATAATTATTCCTGTGGCCATGAAACCATTGTTTCCCCATCCTGCCCATCTCCAATATTGTCCTATTTTTTTCTTCCCTTCTCATCCAGGCCTTTTCAAGGATCATCCTATACTCAGTGTCTCCCCTTCTTCACCTGCCTTTCAGTTATCAACTCTCTGCAATTTGTCTTCAGCCCTCACATCATTCCACTGAATCATCTCTGCCAACATCAGCCCCAATGGCATTCGTATTGGCAAATCCAATGGTTATTTTCCTGTCTTTATCTTTTTGGATTACTCTGCTGCATTTTCACTTTTGATTTCTTTCTTCTTCAAGCTCTGTGCTCTTGGCTTTATGAATGACTCCGTCTGGTTGTGCAACTTCTTCCTGCTTCTTTTGTTTATCTTCCTAGGCTACTCCTCCTTTGCCTCTCTTCTTTACTCCGAGCTCTGTTTTTGGTTCTTTGCTTCTTCCTTTGCAAGTACTCTCCTTAAGCAGTCTCATTTACGATCTCATTGCTCGCTCTCCACAAGCAATCTCACTTGTGGTATTAGATTCCTCACCCCAATTGTATTAGCCTGGATTATACACCAAGTTGTCTGCTAGATAAATCTTCTTATAATCAAACTGTCTATTGGTTATATCAACTTGATGTTTCCCAGATACCTCACTCCTGCATGTTGAAATAGAAACTCATTATCTTCCCCAAGCCACCCCAAACCTCTTTCTTCTCCATCGTCACATTTACCCAAGGTTCAACCAAGAGTCATTCCAGATACGTTTCTCTCACTCACCCTTCTCCCCACATTTATGAGGTCATGGTGATCTTACATACATTTATTTCCTGAATAATCCCCTCCCCTACGTCTCTAGTATCTTTGCTCTGTTGTTGTTAGGTGCTGTGGAGTCAATTCTGACTCATTTAACTCTATATGATAGAGTAGAACTACCCCATCGGGTTTTCTGGGCTATAATCCTTAGGGAAACAATTGCTAGGACTTTCTCTTGTGGAGCCATTGGGTAGGTTTGAACTGCCATTTAAAAAAAAATTTATTGTGCTTTAGGTGAAAGTTAACAGCATAAATTATTTTCTCATTCAAAAATTTATATACAAATTGTTTTGTGACATTGGTTGCAATCCCTGCAATGTGTCAGTACTCTCCCCCTTTCCCTTTAAAGCTTGGGTTCCCCTTGTCCATTCGTCCAGTTTTCCTGTCCCTTCCTGCCTTCTTATCTTTGCTTTTGGGTAGGTGTTGCCCATTTGATCTCATATACTTGATTGAACTGAGGAGCACATTTATCACGTGTGTTATTGTTTGTTTTATAGCAAAAAACCCCATGCTGTCGAGTTGATTCTGACTCACAGTGACCCTATAGGACAGAGAACTGCCTCAGAGGGTTTCCAAGGAACAGCTGTTGGATTCGAACTGCTGACCTTTTGGTTAGCAGCCAAGCTGTTTAACCACTATGCCACCAAGGCTCCATTTGTTTTATAGGTCTGTCTAATCTTTGGCTGAAAGGTGGACTTTGGGAGTGGTTTCAGTTCTGAGTTAGCAGAGTGTCTGAGGACCATAGTCTAGGGAATTCCTCTAGACTCTTTCAGACCAGTAAGTCTGGCCTTTTTTTGTGGATTTGAATTTCGTTCTACATTTTTCTCCGACTCTGTCCAGGACCATCTACTGTGATCCCTGTCAGAGTTGTTGTAGGCACCATCTAGCTCTTCTTGGCTCATGCTAGTGGAAACTGTGGCTCATGTGGTCCATTTGTTCTTTGGATCAACATTTACCTTATGTCTTTGGTTTTCATCATTCTCCTTTGCTCCGGATGGAATGGGACCAATAGATGTATCTTAGATGGCCACTTGCAAGCTTTTAAGACCCTAGACGTTACTCACCGATATAGAACGTAGAACATTTTCTTGATGAACTGTATTATGCCAGTTGACCTAGATGTCCCTCGAGATCATGGTCCCCAGCCCTCAGCTCCAGTAACTTGGTCCTTCAAAGTGTTTGGATGTATCTAGGGAGATTCTATGATCCGCCAACATTTTGATTAGCAGTTGAGTGCTTAAATGTGCCACCAGGGCTCTTTGTAATTTCTCTAGTACAAGCAAAAAGCAAAGATGTCATTTTGATAACTGTTATGGATTGAATTGTATCCACGAAAATGTGTGTCAACTTGGCTAAGCTGTGATTCCCAGTACTGCAGGATTGGCAACCATTTTGTCATCTGACATGATTTTCCTATGTGTTGTAAATCCTACCTCTGTGATGTTAACAAGTCAGGATTAGAGGCAGTTATGGTAATGAAGCAGAACTCAATCTACAAGATTAGGTTGTATTTTGAGTCAATCTCCTTTAAGATATAAAAGAGAGAAGTGAGCAGAGAGACTGGGGGACCTCATTACCACCAAGCAAGAAGAGCCAGGAGGGCGTGTCCTTTGGACCCAGAGTGCCTGTGCTGAAAAGGTCCTAGATAAGGGCAAGATTGATGACAAGGACCTTCCCCCAGAGCCAAGAGGGAGAAAAAAACCTCCTGGATCTTGCACCCTGAATTCAGACTTCTAGCCTCCTAAACTGTGAGAGAATAAATTTCTGCTTGTTAAAGCCATCCACCTGTGGTATTTCTGGTATAGCAGCACTAGATAACTATGACAATAACAAAGGAGCACTTGTCTTTTCAATTGCCTCATATACATGCAAAAGATGGACAATGAAAAAGAAAGGCAGCAGAAGAATTAATACATTTGAACTGTAGTGTTGGCAAAGAATATTGAATAGACTGTGGACTGCCAGAAGAAAAAACAAATCAGTCATAGAAAAACATACAAGAATGCAAGAACGGCAAGACTTCAGTTCACTCACATGTCATCATGAAAGACCAATGCCTAGAAAAGGATATCACGGTTGGTAAAGTAGAGGGTCAGCAAAAACGAGATGGACTGACACAAGAGCCAAAACAATGGACTCAAGCATAGCAACCATGAGGAAAATAGCACAAGACCAGGCAACATTTCATTCTGTTATACATAAGGCCACTATGAATCAGAGCTGACTGGACAACACGGCAACAACATCATTATCTCTTGATTATATCACTTACACCTCCATGCCTGTACTTGTGTTGTTCCCTTTGCCTGAACAGGTCTTTCTTAATTTGATAAACTTATTCATCCTCCAAGACTTGTTCAAGAGTTATCTCTTCTAGGAATTTTTACCTGAACTGTACAAACTTTTATTTTACTACACTGATCTTCAAAAAATAAATTATCTACTTATGTGTCTTTTTACCTCATCAGAGGTGATCCAATTGAAAGTTGATCCAACAGAATATGGAAATTATCAAACAATATCATTAATATCACACACAAGTAAAATTTTGCTGAAGATAATCCAAAAATGGTTGCAGAAAGTACATTGACAGGGAACTACCAGAAATTCAAGCCAGATTCAGAAGAGGATGTGGAACGAGGGCTATCGTTGTTGAAGTCAGATGGATGTTGGCTGAAAGCAGAGAATACCAGAAAGATGTTTGCCAGTGACTGTACAAAGGCATTTGACTGTGTAGATCATAACAAATTATGGATAACATTGTGAAAAATAAGAATCCCAGAACACTTAATTGTGCTTATGAGGAACCTGTACAAAGACCAAGAGGCAGTCTTTCGAATAGAACAAGGGGATGTTGAATGGTTTAAAATCAGAAAAAGTGTGCACCAGGGTTGTACCCTTTCACCATACTTATTCAATCTGTATGCTGAGCAAATAACCCGAGAAGCTGGACTACATGAAGAAGAATGGGGCATTGGGATTGGAGGAAGACTCATTAACAACCTGCGATATGCAGATGATGCAACTTTGCTTGCTGAAAGTGAAGAGGACTTGAAGCACTTATGGATGAAGATCAAAGACTACAGCCTTCAGTATGGATTATGCCTTAACATAAGGAAAAAAAATCCTCATGACTGGACCAATAAGCAAAATAAATGGAGAAAATACTGAAGTTGTAAAGGATTTCATTTTACTTGGATCCATAATCAACACTCATGGAAGTCAAGAAATTAAACAATGTATTACATTGAGAAAATCTGCTGCAAAAGACCTCTTAAAAATGTTAAAAAGCAAAGATGTCACTTTGAGGACTAAGGTATGTTTGGCTCAAGCCACGATGTTTTGAATAATCTCACATACATGTGAAAGCTGGACAATAAATAAGGGAAACCTAAGAAGAATCGATGCATTTGAATTGTGATGTTGGTGAAGAATGTTAAATGTACCATGGACTTCCAGACGAACCAACAAATCTGTCTTGGAAGAAGTACAGCCAGAATGGTCCTTAGAAGTGAGTATGGTGAGACTTAGTCCCATGTACATGTTATCAGCAGGGACAAGTTCCTGGAGAAGGGTATCATGCTTGTTAAGGTAGAAGGTCAGAAAAAAGAGGAAGACCTTTGATGAGGTGAATGGACACAGTGGCTGCAACAACGGGCTCAAACATAGCAATGATTGTGAGCGTGGTGCAGGACTGGGAGGTATTTCATTCTGTTATACATAGAAACCCACTCGATGGCACCTAACAACAATACATCATCAGATTAGGAAATAGTGTAAGGCCAGGAACCATGGTTTATTCATTTTGGTTATTCATCTTTATTCAACCTAGTACCTAACACAGTGCCTAGCATACCTTAGGCATAATTTTCTTGAGCTGTTAAGCCAAAATGCAATTAAGGTTCCCCATCATTTGCAATATATGGTTTTTATATAACAAAACAAGCTTGGCCTTTTTGACTTATTAAACAAACACTGATTGAATGTTTCCTATGGGTCAGGCAGTGAGCTCAAGAGAGCACCCTGTGCTCTGGAACTGCAAGTGGGCTAATATGGCCATAGTGTGGCATGGGAGGAGGGCTGAGGGAGGGACAAATCCAGGCCAGATCATGAAGGGCTTTGGACACAATAGGTTTTGTTCAGCGAGAGCATTATGTGGCAAAGTGAAGGAGAATGATGGGGGCAAGATTGGAAGCAGTCTTTCATAAAGCAAATTTTTTGTTTAGATCATTAGCATTTGTATACTTGGGTTGCATTAACTTTCCAATAGCAGATTGTTGCTTTAATGTCTCTACTGAATTCTATTCATCCCAGCACCCTCATTAGGTGCCAAATATCTTTGTCTTGACTCTTGGGATGTATGGTTGCTCACCAACATTTTCTGCTTCTCAGGTTTATTGGGAAGCTGCTGGCCCATTGACAGTGTGTGCTTCTGCAAGGTGGGGGCCTTTCTATTTGAAACTGAAGAAATGGGTGCGTGCCACAAATTACTGTTTTTTCAAGGGATTGTATCAGGCATCTGTGTTTTGGGCAGGAAAAATAGAAAGTTTGAACATTTTTATTTGGGGCACATATATCCCAGTGGATTCTGGGGGATTCTAACAGGTAGAATTTGTGACATAGCGTTTGTCTTACTGGACTCTAAGGGTAGGCTTATGGGAGGGAGCAAAGAAAACAAAAATCCACACTACCACAAATTCAGACACACTCAATGGCTCAGCAGACTTCCATTAATAATAACACATGGTAACAACCAAAAATTCAAAGCAGAAAATAATTGTATCTTGCAAGGGATATTGCGTGTGTCATATCTTATGGATCCCAGAATAATAGGCACCTTTTTGGCCTCAATGAACTCTCTCAGTCTAGTAGTAGTACTGTACACAGGAAGGGGCAAATGTGAGTCAGCATTAGTGCTGTCAGACGGGTGAGCACGGAGGCTTAAAGAGCTTAGATAGGAGTCAGAGGATGCCAGAGAAGGCAACCTGGAGCAGTGACTCTTAGCCGAATTTTGAAGGTTGAGTAAAATTAGTCTCTCAGAGAAATTGGAAGCCTGCCAGGAACAGCTTGTGCAAAGTAGGAACAACTTGGGCAAAGGCCCAAATGAGACAATTGTGTTTTTTAAGGGCTTGAGTTTTTGGTGCAACTGGGGGTAGGGCAGGGATGAAGTAGAAGGGGTAAGCAGGCACAGCATATTAAGGTTTATTATGAAGGGTATGTCACAGAGGAAAGTGGAATCTTGACCCGCTTTCATTAATGGATTAGATGTTGTTGTTGTTGTTAGGGGCCGTCAAGTTAGTTCCAACTCATAGCGACACTGTGTACCGCAGAACGAAACACTGCCCGGTCTTGCGCCATTTGTACAGTCGTTGTCATGCTTGAGCCCATTGTTGCAGCCCCCGTGTCAGTCCATCTTGCATGGATTAGATACAACAGGGTAATACTATGCTTCATATTTAAGAAACTGAAATGCAAAGAGTAAGACTAGAAAATGGCAAAACCATTAGGAAATTTTTGGTAGAAATATTTTTAGACCAGAAGGGTTAGTGAGTCTTTTCCTAGTCTCTATTCCTTTTTTTTTTAATTTTTTTTTTATTCCTAGTCACCACTTCGTATTTCTTGATTAGGATCTGTCTTTAGCTCATATTAAAAACTAAAATCCAAGAAATCCTGCAATTTCCCATGGGGCCAGTAGTTCATGTAATAACTACTCTCATGACATTTCTTGGATATGATAAACTTTCTAGTCTCCTATTCATAGACAGACAAGTCAGAGATTTTCTTCAGAACATCTTGAGCCCTCAGAGCATGGTGCGATGTGCCTCAAAGCAAGATAATGGCTAACCCAGCAGAGAAAGCAAGGGAGCCTCTCACAGTGGCATTTCCTGACTGAGGTACTATCTTCTCCCACATGAATAATTACTGTTGTTAGATGCCGTCGAATCGATTTTGACTCAAAGTGACCCCATGTGACAGAGTAGAACCGCCCCAGAGGGTTTTCTAGGCATAATTTTTCCTGAAGTAGATTGTCAAGTCTTTCTTGCATGGAGCTACTGGGTAGGTTTGAACTGCCAACAATTTGGTTAGCAGCTGAGTGCTTAACCATTGTGCCACCAGGGCTCCTTCAATATGAAAATTAAGTAAAAAAAAAAAAAAATTTCCCCCCAGAATAACTTAGGTTCTTCAAAACAGTGTATAATGTGTCTTGAAACAAAATATTATATGGTTGAGCGAAAGCGGTCAGGATGTTTCTGTTGGTTATGTAGTTCTGTCTTCAGGCTGTGAGATGTGACCCTGTCAGAAGAAGGATGATGAAAGAATATATTTTTAGAACTGGATAGATGTGCGACATCCTTGTGCAATTTCATTTTCTGTACTGTGTTTCAAGATTGCTATGAATTAGAGCATGTTCCTTTCAGATGGAAATAACACTAACTGTTTCCCTCATTTGCAGGTGTTGCTTCTAATGCGAGTTTTACCTTTGGGCTCGAGGAAAAAGCCAGGCACCTTCCTTTTCCATAGGTTCAGTTGTACATGTTTAGATTCTTTGAGTAGATTTTGATTTCTTTTCTATTTGGGTGACTTTTTTTTTACTTCTTTTTGCTAGAATCAGTGTGTCTTTGTCAAATGTTATTGCCTTATACACATGCAGTCACAAGCAGTCAAATTTCTGAGGCCCCACAATGTAGGGCATAACGCTGCTTCATAGGAACATAGCTCTATTTTATTTAAATATTAAATCTAGTGACTGATCTACAAATAAGCTCTTGGATTTTCCCCAGCACAGTGACCATAATTTGACCAGTGGTAATAAATTAGTAAATGAAAAATACATAATTAAAAAAAATTTAAATAGGCTATTTTTTAGAATAGTTTTAGATTTACAGAAAAAAATGAGATGTCACAAAGTGTTCCCATGTACACCCAGTTTCCCCTACTATTAGCATTGCACATTAGTGTGGTGCATTTGTTACAATTAATGAGCCGATATTAATGCATTATTAACTACAATCCATACTTTAGTTTTTGCCTAATGTTTCTATCAAGGATACCACATGACATTAATCATAATGGCTCCTTAGGCCTCTCTTGGTTGTGATAGTTTCTTAGACTTTCTTTGTTTTTGACACTGCAATAGTTTTTAAGAGCACTGGTCAACTATTTTGTAGGATGCCCCTCTTTGGAATCGGCCTGATGTTTTTCTCATGATTAGACTGAGGTTATGGTTTTGGGGAGGAAGGTCACAGGGGTAAAGTTCCATTTTTGTCACATCCTATCAAGGATACACATTATCAACATGATTTATCACTGTTGATATTCATCTTAATCATTTGGTTGATGTATTTGTCAGGGAGCCCTCATGGCATCGTGGTTAAGAGCTATGGCTGCTAACCAAAAGGTTGGCAGTTCAAATCCACCAGTCACTCTTTGGAAACCTATGGGGCAATTCTACTCTGTTCTAAGGGGTCGCTATGAGTCGGAATCAGTTTTTAGTGTTTGTCAGAGTTTTCCACTGGCATGTCATTCCTAATTCCCTTCTTTCTATACTGTAGTCTTTGGAAGAAGTTACTATGCTCAGCCCACACTTAAGGAGTGGGAACTTATGCTCTCTCTGCTTGAGGGCCAGAGAATCTTCATAAATTATTCATATTATTTTGCAAGGGAGATATATCTCTTCTTCTCCACTTATATATTTACTTAACCATTTATTAATATTGGTACTGACACGTGGATTTATTTTATACTTTGGGTTATAACTAAGTACTATTCTATTTATTTTATTGCTCTATTTATTTATTTATTTTTATTTATTTTTTGCTCAAATTGTTCCAGCTTTGGCCATTGGGAGCTTTTTCAGTCAGTTCCTGTGTCCCTTTGACATGCCCCCATGAATGAAACATTTTTTTTTAAAGCACTTCCGTACTTTCTGGATCTACTAGATGCTCAGGGTCATCTTGTGTATTTGCCGCCCCAGTCTTAGAATTAACCATTTCTCCATGGATCCCTGGTTCCTTTTATGGGAGAATGGCATTAGATACTAACATCTGGGTGCTAGGTGTGTTCATTGCTACTGGGATGTCATTGCTTCTAGGCCCTCTCAGTTGATAGAGTAAGGAAATTTATGCATTTACACTGGCTTGTGTATATAGAAATATCTATAAATATTTCTATATGTAATCTTTTATATTTATACTAAGTTAAATATGATTTCACACTGATGTCTTCAATTTTAATCCTTTATCACATGGATTATTCTAGCCTTCTACCCTTGCTTATCTGTAAATCTCCACGTCCAATGTAAGAAATCCGGTTTCCACAATCCATTGACTTAATTATTAAATTCTAGTATACAAGCGTAGCATCATCAGAATTGTTAGTCCATACCTCCATGGGAAAAAACTTTATCAACTAAATGTACAGTGCTTATGTGCAGTTCCTTTGCCTTTAGTCTTACAGACCACACTCATTTCCAGAGTTAATTAAGTCAGCATCTTTTCCTCACACCCACTGAGATTGTTTCATATATTGCCAGTACACTTAGATTCTCTTGTTACAGTCTCTATTCCTGCCTGGGGTCTCCTAATTTCCTAAATAATTACATTTTTTTCATGCATCAAAGTATGCTCTTTGTGTTGTAAAGTTCTATGGGTTTTGACAAATGCATAATGTCATTTATCCACCATTACAATATTGTACAGAATGGTTTCACCACCCTGAAAGTTCCCTGTGTTTTTCACCTATTCCACCCTGCCTAAACTCCTGGCAACCACCAATATTCTTACTATTTTTATAGTTTTGCCTTTTCCAGAATGTCATATAATTGAAATTATGCAGTATGATCCTTATTCAGATTGGCTCCTTTCACTTAGCCATATGATTTTAAGATTCATCCATATCTTTTTATGGTTTGATCACCTATTTCTTTTTATTGCTGAATAGTATTCCATTGTATAGCTATACCAACTTTGTTTATCCATTCACTTGTTAAAGGGCATCTTGGCTGCTCACAGTTTTTGGTATTATGAAAAAAGCTCCTATATACATTCGTGTGCAGTTTTTGTGTGGTTAAATTTTTCAAATCAGTTGGGTAAATACCTAGTAGCCTGATCACTGCGTCATATGGTAATAGTACATTTAGCTTTGTAAGAAACTGCTGAACTGTATTCCAAAGTGGCTGTAGCATTTTGCATTCCCTCCAGCAATGAATGAGGGTTCATGTTGCTTTGTATCCTCACCAGCATTTGGTATTGTTTGTTTTTGGATTTTACTCGTTCTGTAACATGTGGGTTCACCATGAGTCAGAATTGACTTGACAACAATAGGTTTGGTTTTTTAAAATATGTGTGTAACGATATCTTTTTTTTTAATAATTTTTATTGTGCTTTAAGTGAAAGTTTACAAATCTCACACAAAAACCCATACACACCTTGCTACACACTCCCAATTATTCTCCCCCTAATAAGACAACGCACTCTCTCCCTCCACTCTCTCTTTTCATGTCCATTTCACCATCTTCTAACCCCCTCCACCTTCTCATCTCCCCTCCAGGCAGGAGATGCCAACATAGTCTCAAGTGTCCACCTGATCCAAGAAGCTCACTCCTCACCAGCATCCCTCTCCAGCCCATTGTCCAGTCTAATCCATGTCTGAAGAGTTGGCTTCGGGAATGGTTCCTGTTCCAGGCCAACAGAAGGTCTGGGGGCCATGACCATTGGGGTCCTTCTAGTCTCAGTCACACCATTGAAGTCTGGTCTTATGAGAATTTGGGATCTGCATCCCACTGCTCTCCTGCTCCCTCAGGGGTTCTCTGTTGTGTTCCCTGTCAGGGCAGTCATCGGTTGTAGCCAGGCACCATCTAGTTCTTCTGGTCTCAGGATGATGTAGTCTCTGGTTTATGTGGCCCTTTCTGTCTCTTGGGCTCATAATCGCCTTGTGTCCTTGGTGTTCTTCATTCTCCTTTGCTCCAGGTGGGTGGAGACCAACTGATGCACTTTAGATGGCTGCTTGCTAGCGTTTAAGACTCCAGATGCCACTCTTCAAAGTGGGATGCAGAATGTTTTGTTAATAGATTTTATTATGCCAATTGACTTAGATGTCCCCTGAAACCATGGTCCCCAGACCCCTTCCCCTGCTATGCTCGCCTTCGAAGCATTCAGTTTATTCAGGAGACTTCTTTGCTTTTGGTTTAGTCCAATTGTGCTGACCTCCCCTGTGTTGTGTGCTGTCTTTCCCTTCACCTAAAGTAGTTCTTATCTACTATCTAATTAGTGAGTACCCCTCTCCCACCCTCCCTCCCTCCCCCCCCGTAACCATGAAAGAGTGTTTTCTTCTCAGTTTGTACTATTTTCTCAAGATCTTATAATAATGGTCTTATACAATATTTGTCCTTTTGCAACTGACTAATTTCACTCAGCATAATGCTTTCCAGGTTCCTCCATGTTATGAAATGTTTCACAGATTCGTCACTGTTCTTTATCGATGTGTAGTATTCCATTGTGTGAATATACCATAATTTATTTATCCATTCGTCCACTGATGGACACCTTGGTTGCTTCCATGTTTTTGCTATTGTAAACAGTGCTGCAATAAACATGGGTGTGCATATATCTGTTCGTGTAAAGGCTCTTATTTCTCTAGGATATATTCCGAGGAGTGGGATTTCTGAGGCGTATAGTAGTTCTATTTCTAGCTTTTTAAGGAAACGCCAGATCGATTTCCAAAGTGGTTGCACCATTTTACATTCCCACCAGCAGTGTAGAAGTGTTCCAATCTCTCCACATCCTCTCCAACATTATTCTTTTGTGTTTTTTGGATTAATGCCAACCTTCTTGGAGTGAGATAGAATCTCATAGTAGTTTTAATTTGCATTTCTCTAATGGCTAATGATTGAGAGCATTTCCTCATGTATCTGTTAGCTGCCTGAATATCTTCTTTAGTGAAGTGCATGTTCATATCCTTTGCCCACTTTTTGATTGGGTTTTTTGTCTTTTTGTGGTTGAGTTTTAACACAATCATATAGATTTTAGAGATCAGGCGCTGAGCGTCTCATCTTTTAGTGCAGACATTTCACAGTGGCTATAACCAAGGTTGGATGGGCAACATACCATAAAATATAGGGTCAAATGCAGTATCTGGCAAACTGAGTCTGTTTTACTAGGGGATATATTAAAAATAGCTTTTGACGTACTTCTGAAGTTTCTTCTGCAAATATTAATTATTTACCTTAGCTTTTTTCAATTAGAGAGTACAAATTGAAGTGTTAAACTAACTTTAATATTCAGATGGAGATCATCAGCTATCGTTTCTCTTCCTTAATATGAACAATTGACTATTCTCTGCTTGAGGCCTTTCTTCTCCTTAAGGTCTTTTTGGCCACTAAGATCTTTTTGGATGCTTTTTGGGAAGAAATCCCTAGCTGGCACAAATGTTAAGCACTTGACTACTAGCAGAAAGGTTGGCAGTTCAAACCCATCCAGAGGTGCCTCAGAAGACAGGCCTGGTGATCTGCTTCCCAAAGGTCATAATCTTGAAAACCCTATAGAGCAGTTCTACCCTGCACACATGGACTTGCCATGAGTCAGAATTGACTCAGCAGCAACTAACAACAGCATAGAATGATGACCTTGGGATCAGTCTAGACCTGGGCTCAAGTACTGACTTCTTAATGAGTGTGTAACCTTGGACAGGTTGTTTATGCAATCTCAGCCTCATATTTTGCCTTTGTAAAGTATGGATATTTTAATATTAATAGCTTCCACACGAGGTTTTGTGAGGCTTAATTAAAATAATGCATGTAAAGCACTTAGTACCTTAGTTGGCACGGAGTGAAAATCATGAAAGTTAACTCTTATTTTTATTTCGCTATTGAAGTCTAGCACATTTTGCCCTGTATGGGTTTATTTGCCCTAATTCACTTTGAAATTATCTATTTACTAACTCCAGGCTTTATAAGGCCGATACTAGTGTGGGGGAGGGGAAGCCCTCTGAATGGGGCTTTGATGGAGAGAATGTGGTGAGAAGATTCAATCTGAAGACTTTTTATGTATTACAACAATAAAACAACATGGGGAAGTTTGATTTTTTTTCATACGCATGTGAGCAAAAAATTAGGGAAAATACCTTTTATTAAACTTGAAAGATACGGGCATTTTCTTATCACATTACTTAACAGAAGTCACTTCAGTTCCAAGCACATGACATTTTTATGTGGAGACAATAATGGGAAGTGTTAACTATATAAATCTTTTCTTTCTTTACAAAACCATTAAAAGCTATGAACTTTAAACGACAGTGAGGGGAAATGTACATAATGGGGAGTGGCTGGATCAGTCTCCACTTAGTTGAGTTACCCGTTTTGGTCTTTTACATGGCTTCCTGCAACTCCCCCACAGCACGTCCCAAAACTCTGATCAACTACTTTACTCACAGTTTTTCAGGCACAGGGTATGCCACAGTATTCTTGCTTATGTTTTCTTCTCTACCTATCCAAAGTCTACACTTTATTCAAGGCACAATTAATGTACCACTCCGTTTTGGGTTTTTTCCCCAGCATAAAGTCTTTCTTGATTACCATATTTACACAAATAACGTGCATCACACTTTTTTTTTTTTTTTTTTTTTTTGCCAGCCGCATTCCCCCGGTATTTTCGTAAGTACGCTATGCATGCTGATGTCAAAAAAAAAAAAAAAAAAAAAAAGTGTAGTGCGCTTAAGAAAATACCCCTGGGAGAGGCGGAAGGGTGCGGTTGGCAAAAAAAAAAAAAGTATAACACGCGTCTTTTTGTGTAAAAATACGGTACCTCAGCTCATGTTAGTTTTTTGTCTGAGTTTACGGGATTTACTATCTATATATAGTGTTATTAAACACCAGAGAGGTTGATTGCCTGGGGAACCTCCAAATCTGTCACTGTGGTAAGGATACCACCTCTCCGCTGCCTCCCATTTCAACTTCTGCAGTTTGCTGAGATATCTAGCAGCACGATGATCATATGATGATAATGGAATATTTTTTCTTTACTACATGCCAGGAACAATGCAAAGCACTTTCTATACATCATCTCATTTACTCCTCACAAGAGTCCTACAAGGTGATTATTAGTGTTATCATCCCTGTGTTACAGGTGAAGAAACCAAAGGTTAGAGACATTCAGTGACCTCAGCCTTGCCCAAGTTTACATATCTAGTAAATGAGAGATTCTGGATTTGAAAACCAGAAGGTGACTTCATAGGTAACCAGCCTCAGAGTTCTCTTCATTGTTCTTGGCTTCTCTTAAGACTTTGGGCAAGGAAAAATCTGCTCCCTTGCAGAAAAGAATTGGGGCTCCTGACTTGTACCAATCATTTATTTATCACCATGCGTTCTTAAGTTAACCTTTAAAAATCTTCAAGGAATAGTGCCTTAGATCACTTACAAACTCCTATAAGAAAAGGCTGACTTTAGTACCTTGTGTTCTCCACTATGGCTAGTAGTTTGAAAATGATTGCTGGAAAAGCGTTTGCTATTTTTTGCACTGTATTGATTTATTTTCCCAGATATACTTGGAAGATTTGCTTATTCAACCTGAGCTGACCTTTCTGCCAAATTTTTTTGATCTGTAAATTTCTGGTTTTATGGTAATTTCAAACAAGAGCCAGGCGGGTGAAGTCCTCTGATTGGGTTCTGCCTGGCTTGAGAAATCTTTCCAGACTGTTGTTATGAAAGTCCTGGGTGGTGCAAGGCCAACTAATGGACAGATCTAAGAAGTAGCATTTATTATTTTTTAAGGACTAAGAAATTCTCTAGCATTCATTTTTGCATCAGTTGAAAAAAGTTCCAAGAATTAGAGACATTTCTGATGTTTGTTTTGAGAAGTGACATTTTAATCTTAACTATTATCCTGAGATCCAGATCACATGCTACATAATAACATGAATGTTTGCAATATTTTAGAGGAGAATTAGTTATTATGCAGAATAAAAAGCCTTTCTATAAAATACCTGCCTTCACCATGTACAGCTAGTTGGGAAATTCTCTTCTACTTCTGTGTATCAAAGTTAGGAGGCCAGGAATAATGGTAAAACTAGTTGCGTATATAGATGATTTTCCTGATACTTCATCAAGATTACATCTTAATGTACAAGGATACAAGGATAAGTACAAGGATAACAAATGTTTCCATCTGATCGAGTGATAGTAGGTTGGACATTGTGTTGAGACTTCTGAGGCTGTGCTCAGACTCACAGAGAGGAAAAGCCATGATTGATTAGTGATGCCTAATGCAAATGTAGAGGAGGAAGTGGCAGCATGTGTGCTAAATAATAGTTACACCTGTATCAGTGTTTTGAGTTATTTCTTCATAGCAGAAGTAACTTTTCCCTAATTTGTGGTCTTTCCTATTTCTCCTTGCTTGACAAATGGGTTATGTCTACCAGATGGCCCACCAAGTGCAGTTGCCAAAGACAGTGAAGCTAACAGGTGCACCCAGAGAACCAACTCCTGAACTTACTTTCATTGTGACTGCACTTATGTAAGTTCAGTAGTCAGAGACCAGCAAAGACAATTAATTCAAGAAGTGTAGGAGGGGAGTTGAATCACAAAATGGCCCCTTGAAACAATATTTGCGTGCCCACCGTGTGTCTTGCAGGTCAGTGCTCATGTCAATAAAAATATATTTTCATGGCAAAAATCACTGCAGAATCAGTTTATTGTGATAAAAATTGGGACAAGAATAAACTGTGCAGTATTCTTTTTTGTGCTTTGATTCAAAAGCAATTGTCATCCAAATCCAATTTCAGAATCATTATTTTTGTTGAAAGAATACTAAATATACAAGTGAGGGATCACAGCTGGAGTTTCTGATCTAGTGCTAGATTTATCTGGCAAAGCTAAGAACTGACATTTGGAAATGTTTTTGTTTACCTGTCCATTTAGAAAACTGTCCTCTAGTAATCATTGGTAAGGGGGCCTTACACTCTTCAGTCTTTTTTTTTTTTTGATGCCATGTTTATGGTCACAACAAAGATTCATACCCAAGATTCCAGAGTATGATAGGTTAATTTGTCTACTTAAGTTTTATTCAGAAAGTATTTGCTTTTTCCACCTTATTTTAACTTTTTTTTTTAATCATTATGTTTCAGGTTTTTTCTTGTAATTTCAGACAATTTATCTTCAGCAAAAAATGTTACATACTGATATTATGTAATTTTTGGGAACTTCAAAATTCTACTTGAAATGTATAATGACGATCTCTCATTGACTTTCCAAGGAGGCAATATTCTCCTGTTTTGAGATTCCTTAAATATTTTTATTTTCTGTTTTATGCTCCTGGTCTTCCCCACCATCCCCCCACCCTCAAGCCATGCTCTCTCAATTAACTGTAACATGCTTTTAGCTCACGGATACCACACTTTTTTCACTTGAAATTATTTCCAGGGATTTATTGTTCCTCAACAAACTACATCAAAATCTAGAGGCTTAAAACAACAATTTATTGTAATCTCTCTCAGTTCTAACTGGGCTCAGCTGGGTAATTTTTGCTCTGGGTCTTTCATGCCATTGCATTGCGATGTCAGCCAGGGCTGCAATCATCTGAAGGCCCTCCTGGGCTGGTGGTTCAAGATGACTCACTCACATGGCGAGCAAGTTGATGCTGACTGTTAGCTGAGAACTCCTCTGGGCCTGTGAACCAGAGTGCCTACATGTGGCTTCTCCATGTAGCTTGGGCTTCTCCCAGCATGGTGACTGGGATTCAAGACTGAGCGTCTCAAGAGTAAGCATTTCATGAAGCTCAAGCAGAAGCTGCAAGGCTGTTTATGAACTAGACTTGGAAATCCTAGAATGTTACTTCCATCAGAGTCTATTGGTCAAACAAGTCACCAAGTCAAGCCTACATTCAAGTGGAAGGTAATTAGACTCCATCATTTGATGAGGGAGTAACAAGGCCACAATGAAGAAGAATATCTGGGAAGGGAAATATTTTGGAAAATATATTGTGCCACATTCATATTCAATCTTTTAAAAGGTATGAATAGTATCTTTTACACTAAAAATTTCTTGGTCAAAGTGTCTGGGCCCTTGCAGGATAAAAATCAGATTTCTTGGAGGCCTTAAAAATTTGGGGGAAATGAAATTCAGTTGAAAACAAATGCCAAGCTATGTTCACACAGAGGACAATTTAGCTGCATACATGGGAAAAGAGCATTGAGTCAGCAATCAGAAGTTGAGATAAACCTTTAATAAAGTAAAGGTAAACCACTTTATCTCTACATCTCATAAATAGACCACTTTATCCCTAAATCTTGTACTTCTCATTCCTAAAATGAAGGTTTGATTTGACCAGGGTTTTTCTACCCCCGTTGCACACTAGAATCTCGTGCAAAATATATATAATCCCCAGAAACCATCCTAGACAAATAGAGGGTGCAGAGGAAGGTGATGCCATTTTATTTATTTACTTTCAGATTGATATGTATCTATTCTAAAGTTTATCAGCAAGTGCAAAGGAATGTCTTACGCCTTTTCCTATTTTGAAAGAGAAGGTGGTTTATAGCCACAGGAACCTCTGAAACTAAAGGGGTAGGTGGAATTGAGGAATTAATTACTCATTGGGAGGAACCAGCAACTACTTGTGAAAAATGCAAACTCCATTGGCTTCACAACAAAGCCACTTTTCAACAGCTCATGGACAAATAACATATATATATGTGTGTGTGTGTGTGCGTATATATATGTATATATCTGTTCTACCACATATAACACATTTTCTGCTCGGAGTAAATTCCATCACAAGATCATTGAAAACTTTGCATGAAAGGCAAAAGTACATGTGTTAACTATATGATAAACATATGTATTACTCTTGAACTTTTAACCTTAATTTTACCACCTTTAAGCAAAAAGATTTACCTTCAGGTTTCTCTTTCTGGGTCATATTTTGAAGTTAAACAATCTTTAATCAAGCTGAGGCAGCATGCTAAATTTGTTTTTGCCAGTTTCCATCATAATTTGTGTGTTCATTAAAAATAAAAGCAGTAACCTAATCTCAATTTTCTAAGACCAGGAACATTTTCTTTTTTTGTTCGTCTGGGGAGCATACTCTTGGGGTTTCTCCAGTCTACATGCATATTTTTTAATAGTGTTACCATACTACATTCCCGTATATTTTACAAATTTATTTATTTATTTGTTGTACTTTAAATGAAGGTTTACAGAACAAACTAGTTTCTCATCAAACAGTATACACATTGTTCCATGACATTGGTTAACAACTCCATTACACATCAACACTCTCCTTTCTCATCCCTGAGTTCCCTATTACCAGCTTTCCTCTTCCCTCCTGCCTTCCAATCCCTGCCCCAGGGCTGGTGTGCTCCTTTAGTCTTGCTTTGCTTCTTGGGCCTGTTCAATCTTTGGCTGAAGGGTGAACCTCAGGAGTGACCTCATTACTGAGCTGAAATGCTGTCCAGAGGCCATAATCTTAGGGTTTCTCCAGTCACTGTCTAGTTTTCCTTTTTGAGTTAGAATTTTGTTTTACATTTTTCTCCAGCTCTGTCCAGGACCCTCTATTGTGATGCCTGTCAGAGCAGTCAGTGATGGTAGCCGGGCACCATCTAATTGTACTGGACTCAATCTGATAGTAGCCATGGTAGATGTGGTCCATTAGTCCTTTGGACTAATCTTTCCCTTGTATCTTAGGTTTTCTTCATTCTTCCTTGTTCCCAAAGAGGAAGGACCAGCGGAGAATCCTAGATGGCCCCTCATAGACTTTTAAGACCCCAGATGCTACTCACCAAAGTAGAATATAGAACATATTCTTTATAAATTTTTATGCCAATTGAGCTGGATGTTCCCTGAAACCATGGTCTCTACAGCCCAGCAAGTCAGTCCCTCAGGGAGTTTGGATGTGTCTATGGAGCTACCATGACCTTGCCTTGTACAGGTTGTGCTGGCTTTCCCAGTATTGTGTACTGTCTTACCCTTCACCAAAGTTTCCACTTATCTATTCTCTATTAAGTGTTTTTCCATCCGTACCCCTCCCTTCCCCTTGTAACCACCAAAGATTGTTTCTTTTTGTATGTAAACCTTTTCATTAGTTTTTACAGTAGTAGTCTCATACAATATTTGTCCTTCTGTGATTGACTTATTTTACTCAGCATAATGCCCTCCAAATTCATCCATGGTATGAGATTCTTCACAGATTCATTGCTGTTTTTTATCGTTGTGTGATACTCCATTGTGAGTATTAACACAGTTTGTTTATCCATTCATCTGTTGGTGGGTGGGTGATGCCATTTTAAGAAACTGTATAGCAGTGGGTGGGCATATATGTACACGTAATTTTTGATATACCATATTTTTACTTTGTCTTCTCGAGCCACCTTTTGAAATCTTCTGTTCAGCAATTTTACTTCATCATTTATTCCTTTTGCTTTAGCTGCTTGACATTCAGAGCAAGTTTCAGAGTCTCTTCTGACATCCATTTTAGTCTTTTCTTTCTTTCTTGTCTTCTTAATGACTTCTTGCTTTCTTCATGTATGATATCTTTCCACAACTCATCAGGTCTTCGGTCATTAGTGTTCAACACATCAAATCTGTTCTTGAGATGGTCTCTAAATTCAGGTGGGATACCCAAGGTCATACTTTGGCTCTTGTCAACTTGTTCTAATTTTCCTCAGTTTCGACATGAACTTGCATATGAGCAATTAATGGTCTGTTCTGCAGTTGGCCCCGGCCTTGTTCTGACTGATGATATTGAGCTTTTCCATTGTCTGTTTCCACAGATGTAGTTGATTTGATTCCATCTGGCGAGGCCCATGTGTATAGTTGTTGTTTATGCTGATGAAAATGGTATTTTCAATGAAGAAGTTGTTCGTCTTGCAAAATTCTATCATTCAATCTCCGGCGTTGTTTCTATCACCAAGGTCCTATTTTCCAACTACTGATCATTCTTCTTTGTTTCCAACTTTTGCATTCCAAACATCAGTAATTTTCAATGCATCCTGATTGCATGTTCGATCAGTTTCAGACTGCAGAAGTTGGTAAAAATTCTCAATTTCTTCATCTTTGTCCTTAGTGGTTGGTTAGTAAATTTGAATAATAGTCATATTAACTGGTCTTCCTTGTAGGTATACGGATATTATCCTATCCTGACAGTATTGTACTTCAGGATAGATTTTGAAATGTTCTTTTTGACGATGAATGTGACGCCATTCCTCTTCAACTTGTCATTTCTAGCATAGCAGATCATATAATTGTCTGATTCAAAATGGCCAATATCAGTCTGTTTCATCTCACTAATGCCTAAGATATTGATGTTTATGCATTCCATTTCATTTTTGATGATTTCCAATTTTGCTAGATTCGTACTTTGTACAGGAGAACAGAAGATTTTAAAGGCTGGCTGATGAAGACAAAGCAAAGTATTATAAGGACAAGTGCAAAAACCTGGAGATGGAAAACCAAAAGGTAAGAAGACGGTCAGCATTTCTCAAGCTGAAAGAACTGAAGAAAAAATCCAAGCCTCAAGTTGCAATAGTGAAGGATTCTATGGGAAAAATATTAAATGACACAGGAAGCGTCAAAAGAAGATGGAAAGAATACACAGAGTCACTATACCAAAAAGAACTGGTAGATGCTCAGCCATTTCAGGGGTAGCATGTGATCAGGAGCTGATGGTACTGAAGGAAGAAGTCCAAGTTGCATTGAAGACATTGGCAAAAAACAAGGCTCCAGGAAACAAAGGAAAATCAATTGAGATGAAATTCGGAAGACACCTACCTGGCCAACCAGCTGGAAAAGATCCATATTTATGCCTTTTCCCAAGGTAAGTGATCCAACCTAATGTGGAAATTATTGAACAATATCATTAATATCACACACAAATAAAATTTTGCTGAAGATAATTCAAAAGTGGCTGCAGCAGTATATCAACAGGGAACTGCCAGAAATTCAAGCCAGATTCAGAAGAGGATGTGGAACCCCAGCTATCATTGCTGATGTCAGATGGATCCTGGCTGAAAGCAGAGTACACCAGAAAGATGTGGTACTGTGTTTTATTGACTATGCAAAGGCATTCAACTGTGTGGATCATAACAAATTATGGATAACATTGCGAAGAATGGGAATTCCAGGATACTTAATTGTGCTCAAGAGGAAACTGTACATAGATCAAGAGGCAGTAATTTGACAGAACTGGGGAATACTGCATGGTTTAAAGTCAGGAAAAATGTGTAACAGAGTTGTGTCATTTTACCATACCTATTCAATCTGTGTGGTGAGCAAATAACCTTAGAAGCTGGAGTATATGAAGAAGAATAGGGCAGCAGGATCGGAGGAAGACTCATTAGCAACATATGATACGCTGATGACTCCACCTTCCTTGCTGAAAGTGAAGAGGACTTGAAGCACTTACTGATGATGATCAAAGACCGCGCCTTCAGTATGGATTATACCTCAACATAAAGAGAACAAAAATCCTCTCAACTGGACCAATAAGCAATACCCTGATAAACGGAGAAAAGATTGAAGTTGTCAAGGATTTCATTTTACTGGATCCACAATCAACAGCCATGGAAGCGGCAGTCAAGAAATCAAAAGATGCATCGCACTGGGCAAAACTGCTGCAAAAGACCTCTTGCAGGTGTTGAAAAGCAAAGATGTCACCTTGAAGGCTAAGGTGCACCTGACCCAAGCCAGGATGTTTTCAATCACCTCATACGCACGTGAAAGCTGGACGATGATTAAGGAAGAAAGAAGAATTCATGCCTTTGAATTGTGGTGTTGGCAAAGAATACTGAATATATTATGGACTGCTAAAAGAACAAACAAATCTGTCTTGGAAGAAGTACAACCAGAATGCTCCTTAGAAGCAAGGATGGCGAAACTTTGTCTCCCATACTTTGGACATGTTATCAGGGGGAACCAGTTCCTGGAGAAGGACGTCATGCTTGGTAAAGTAGAGGGTCAGGAAAAAGAGGAAGACCCTCAGTGAGATGGATTGACACAGTGACTGAAACAATGGTGTCAAACATAACAAGGATTGTGAGGACAGCACACAACTGGGCAGTGTTTCGTTCTGTTGTATAGAAGGTCACTATGATTTGGAACTGGCTTCACAGCAGCTAATAACAACAACAACAATAACATATTTTTACTCATATTACACGCACCTTCTATGTTTGTTGACTGCATCCTCTCTCCATAAGGCAACTTAAAAAGTTCATTATGCTATTTTTCTTCACAGCACCATGTAAAATAAAACTGGCATAGTGGTGCCTATGAAAATACCTCATGGGGGGAGGGTGCGGCCAGCAAACAAACACGAAAGGTGTGTGTTATTAACATAAAGATAAGGTGTGTGTGTGTACATATATATACATATATATACACACACATACATATAATTTTTGATAAATATATATCAATATATATAGGGTTGCTATGAGTCGGAATTGACTTCATGGCAACTTTTTTTTAATATATCAATATATATATTTTTGTGTTATGTATACGCACACACACACATATAATTTCCCTCCTAAGCTATCAAGATTGACAGCCACTGTATTAGACCTGTAATGCTTTATCAACCACACTCATTTTCTTTTAAACCTCAATTGGCAATCTTGATGGAACATTAGAATCACCCGGCAGTGTGCTTGTTCACACTCTTAGTATGGGATGGGGCTGAGGTATTGGTATTTACAAAAAATTCCCTAGTTTATCTTACTATGGAGCTATGGTTGATAGCTTCTGCCTCGGAGAAATGGTTTTTAAACTTTACATCAGAATCACTTAGAGAGCTTGTTAAAACACTGATTTCTTGGTTCCACCTCTAAAGTTTCTGAGTCAGTATGCCTGAGAAAGGACTGGAAATTTGCATTTCTAACCAGTTTCCAGGTGATGCTGATGGTAGTATAATGTTTAAGTGCATGCCTGCTAACCGAAAGGTTGTTGGTTCAAACCCACCTAGTCACTCTGTGGGAGAAAACCTTTGCAATCTGCTCCCATAAAGACTGTTGTTGTATGCTCTCAAGGTGGATCCGACTCATAGTCACCCTATATGACACAGCAGGGGAGAATTATCCAATAGGCAAGGTAAGCATGATGTTTACCTTGCTTACCAGATCATCTGTAGTGAGATTGTTTACTACAGATTAGTAAGTAAGCACAAGTAAGCCAATGCTTACCTAGCTTACTGGGTCATCTGCCCCTGTCGGGGATTGTAAATTTGAAAAGAGGCCTTGATTCTGTAGGAAAGTGCTTTGGGGTTGGGGGAGAGACAGATGCCAGCCATACCTAGAAGCAGAACCTTTGATGTGGTGAAAAAATATGAAATTGTTCACTACAGATGATTTGGTACACAAGGTAAGCACTGTGCTTACCCTGCCTATTGGACAATCTGCTCCTGTGACAGAGTAGAACTGCCTCAAAGGGCTTCATAGGCCACAGTCTTTACAGAAGCAGATCTCCAGGTCTTTTCTTCCTCAGGGCTGCTAGATCTTTTCTTTCTTGGAGCTGTTGGGTGGTTTTGAGCCACCAACCTTTTGTTTAGCAGCTGAACTTAACCATTTTGAAGCCTAGAAAAACCTATGGGACAGTTCTAATCTGTCACACGGGGTTGCTGTGAGTAGAAATAGACCTGATGGCACCTAACAACAAACACCAAATTCCCAGGTGGTGCTGATGCTGTTAGTCTAAGGACCACGCTTTGGGAGCCGGTGTCTTAGAGAATCACTGTAGTGTTGACTTAGTAGTAGTAGTAGGAGTATGTTAGGAAACCCCTCCCCCAAGTAGGTTGTGAGAAAACCTACAAACTTGCATGTAGCATCACTGAGGATCTCGTTAAAATGCAGATTCTGGTTTAGTAGGTTCTGGGTGGGCTCGAGATTCTGTATTTCTAAAGGATGCTCAGGTGATGCCCATGCTGCTGGCTCACAGAATACTGCATAGCAGTGCACTTAAATAAGTAATCTGTACAGATCATTACAAACTGGAAATCAGTGATCAAGAGAATTATGATAAAAAGAAGATCAGGTGGAGAGCCACATGTGAGTTAGCAATGTGAACAAGATTAAAAAATGACAAATGGTACTGGAATGAATTGAAGTACAGAGGCAGGAGATGTAAGATAGTGGTTGTTATGGACTGAATTGTGTTCCCCCAAAATGTGTATCCACTTGGCTAGTCTATGATTCCCAGTATTGTGTGATTGTCCGCCATTTTGTCTTCTCATGTGATTTTCTATGATATTAATGAGACAGGATTAGAGGCAGTTATGTTAGCGAGGCAGGGCTCAATCTCCAAGAGTAGGTAGTCAATCTCTTTTCAGGTATGAAAGAGAGAAGCAAGCAGAGAGACAATGGGACCTCATTATCACCGAGCAAGAAGAGACAGGAACAGAGACTACTACATCAGCCTAAGACCAGAAGAACTAGATGGTGCCTGGCTACAACCGATGACTGCCCTGACAGGGAACACAACAAAGAATCCCTGAAGGAGCAGAAGAGCAGTGGGATGCAGACCTGAAATTCTCATAAAAAGACCAGACTTAGCTGTCTGACTGAGACTAGAAGGACCCCAGAGGTCATGGTCCCCAGACCTTCTGTTAGCCCAAGACAGGAACCATTCCCAAAGCTGACTCTTCAGACAGGAATTGGACTGGACTATAAAAATAGAAAATGATACTGGTGAGGAGTGAGCTTCTTGGATCAAGCAGAAACATGAGACTATGTGGGCAGCTCCTGTCTGGAGGGGAGATGAGAAGGCAGAGGGGGACAGGAGCTGGCTGAATGGACACAGAAATACAGGGTGGAGTGATTGAATGTGCTATATCATTAACAGAACAACTAGAAGTGTATAACAAGGTGTATGTACATTTTTGTATGAGAGACAGACTTGATTTGTAAACTTTCGCTTAAAGCACAATAAAAATTAGAAAATAAAAAAAAAAAGGAAAAGCCAGGAACTTGTGTCCTTTGGACCCGGGGTTGCTGCACTGAAAAGCTCCTAGACCAGGGGGAAGATTGATGACAAAGATATATCCCCAGAACCAACAGAGAGAGAAAGCCTTCCCCTGGAGCTGGAACAGCTAGCCTCAGACTGTGAGAGAAGAAATTGGTTTTCGTTAAAGCCATTCACTTGTGGTATTCTGTTATAGCAGCACTAAATCATTAAGACAGTGATTATACCATCTTCTATACTAATTGGGCCTTTAACAGGCTTTTCTTGCCCACTTCTTGCATGTTACCGTATAATGTTTCTTGTAATGAAACATACTGTGTAAAATATATGTAAGGTACATGGACAGGATACAGAAGAAAACAAAAAATATAACCCCATTATTAAAAAATACTTTGACCCAGAATAAAAAATGTTTTAAAAGTAGTTGAAAATGGCAGTCGTTTTTAAGTAGTGGAGAGACTTTACAAACACAAAACTATCCCAGCCACACCCAAATCTTTCCCGATGCCTAAAATACCATCAGAGATTCATTTCTTTGGATTAAGGAATGTTAACATGCAAAAGCTCCTGGAAAGATCATTATTGTTACCTGAGATGTGCTCCGAGCCAGATTACACACCAGAAGTGGACACATGTGGGAGTGCTCTTGCAAAATACATAGCTTGCCCTTATCCTTAGAGATTCCGATGTAATAGATTGATGAGCCACGAATCTGTATTTTAAACATCTCCCTGGATGATCCTCATGAGCAGCCCCAGTTGGGAACCACTGCCTTGGTGGCGCTTCCTTTCCACTTCTTATTCTGCTGAGAACAGTGTGGGACAGAACAAGGGCAAGTAGTGCAGGAGACAGTGCAAAGCATGTGAGATTTAGCGTCGTAATCTGGTTTGAGCCTTAGTTCTGTCCCTAAAGTATGATCTTGGGTAAAATATCTCTAAATCTCGTTTCTACATCTGTAAAATGGATATTATTAATAATGCATTTCTCACAAGGTTCTTGTCAGGGTTAAATGAAACATTATATTAAAATACCTTGTAAATCCTAAAGCACTATAAAAATATCATTATTGTAATCAGTGAGCTACAGAGAATTAAGTTCTTATGGTAGGAGGAAGGGCAGGTATACCATTATTATTATTTTTTCTATAAGCTACCTTTACCAAAAAAACAAAAAAACCATTGCTGTCGAGTCAATTCCAGCTAATAGCAACCCTATGAGTAGACTGCCTCCACAGTTTCTAAGGCTGTAAATCTTTAAGGAAGCAAACTGACACATCTTTCTCCCATGGAGCAGCTGGTGAGTTCAAACCACTGGCCTTTCTGTTAGAAGTCGAGTGCTTTAACCACTTTGTCAGCAGGGCTCCTTATGAGCTACATTTAACATGAAGAAATGTAAAGAAGATAGGAATTATTTTGTCTGTAGAACAGATGGTCTCAGTCTTAGAACTATTGACATTTTGGGCTGGATAATTCTTCGATGCAAGGATGGTGGATGGGGGGTGGAAAGTGCTGCTCTGTGTGTTTTAGGGTCTTTAGCAGCATTATGGTCTCTACTCACTAGATGCCAGTAGCACCCCTCCCCTTTGTGATAACCAAAAATAGTTCCATGCATTACCAAATATCCTCTGGGAGGAAAAATTGCCCACCACTGAGAATCATTATTGTAAAAGCAGTCAACAGTCTTGAGTTGAGTGATTAAAACAAAATATCAATAGTCATGAGTACTTGTCTTTCAACTCTACTGCACAAAACAATAGAACGTCTTTCCTAATGTGCTCGTCAGGACATTACGAAAGAACTAATAGTTTTAAGAGAGTCAGACATCTGTCGTCTGTCAGTTTGTTGTACAGTGGTGGCTTGCACATTGCTATGATGCTGGAAGTTATAAATACCAGCACGGTCAACCATGGACAGGTTTCAGCTGAGCTTCTAGACCATTACAGAAGGAGGACTTGGCAGTCTACTTCTGAAAAAAATGGCCAATGAAAATCTTATGGACAACAGTGTAACATTGTTTGATATAGTGCCAGAAGCTGAGTCCCTCAAGTTGGAAGGCACTCAAAAGATGACTGGAGAAGAGCTGTCTCCTCAAAGTAGAGTTGACCTTAATGATGTGGATGGAGTAAAGCTTTTGGGACATTCATTTGCTGATGTGGCATGACTCAAAATGAGAAGAAACAGTTGCAAACACCCATTAATAATCAGAATGTGGAATGTATGAAGTACAAATCTAGGAAAATTGGAAGTCATCAAAAATGGAACACATAAAGACTGATATCATAGGCATTAGTGAGCTGAAAGTGACTGGTACTGGCCATTTTGAATCAGAAAATCATGTAGTCTACTATGCTAGGAATGACAAATTGAAGAGGAATGCCATCACATTCATCATCAAAAAGAACATTTCGAGATCTATCCTAAAGTACAATGCTGTCAGTGATAGAAGAATACCCATAGGTCTACAAGGAAGACTAATTAATATGACCATTATTCAAATTTATGCACCAACCACTAGTGCCAAAGGAGAGGAAATTGAAATTTTTACCTACTTCTGCAGTCTCAAATTGATCAAACATGCAATCAAATGCATTGATAGTTAGACCTAGAGGCAATCATTCGAACAGAACAAGGGAATACTGCATGGTTTAAAATCAGGAAAGGTGTATATCAGGGTTGTATTTGCTGAGCAAATAATCTGAGAAGCTGGATTATGTGAAGGAGAATGCAACATCAAGATTGGAGGAAGACTCATCAACAATCTTTGATATGCAGATGACATAACCTTGCTTGATGTAAGGGAAGAGGACCTGAAGCGATTACCGATGAATTTCAAAGACTACAGCCTTCAGTATGGATTACACCTCAATATAAAGAACACAAAAATCCTCACAACTGGACCAATGAGCAATATCGTGATAAATGGAGAAAAGATTGAAGTTAAGGATTTCATTCTACTTGGATCAATAATCACTGCCCATGGAAGTAGGAGTCAAGAAATCAAATGATGTATTGCATTGGGTAAATCTGCTGCAAAAGTCCTCTTGAAAAGCAAAGATGTCACTTTGAGAACTAAGGTGCACCTGACCCAAGCCATGGTATTTTCAATTGCCTCATACACATGCAAAAGCTGGACAATGAATAACGAAGACCGAAGAAGAATTGATGCCTTTGAATCATGGTGTTGGTGAAGAATATTGAATATACCATGGACTGCCAGAAGAATGAACAAATCCATCTTGGAAGAAGTATAGCCAGAATGCTCCTTAGAAGTGAGGATGGAGAGATTTTGTCTCACGTATTTTGGACATGTTATCAGGAGGGACCAGTCCTTGGAGAAGGACATTATGCTTGGTAAAGCAGAGGTTCAGCGAAAAAGAGGAAGACTCTCAATGAGATGGATTGACACAGTGGCTGCAATGATGTGCTCAAGCAAGCAAAGGTTGTGAGGATGAGGCAGGACTACACGGTGTTTTGTTTTGTTGGAACCGACTCGAGGGCACCTAACAACAGCACAACAGTAGTTTTAAACTAATATTTAAAACTTGGAATAGTTTATCAAATGTAGCTCTTAGAACAAGTAGTCTTGGTTTTCCCAGTATTTTAGCACTGAAAGTCCTATGTCCCGGGGAACTCTTCCTACTTTTAGTCTCATGCCCTGTAGGGCTTAGAAAAGGGGACCATTGCACATATGTTGACAATGAAGGGAATTGACCTTTGTTGAGTGCCTGCTATGTATCAAGCAGATGTTTACATAGCTCCAACTTCACAGTAACCCTGCAGAGTAGGTGGTTTCACTTCATAGATGATGATGAGGAAACTCAGAGTAATGAAGAGACTTTTCCATTTCCATATGGAAAGTAGAAGAATGGAGGTTCAGCTCCAGGTGTTTCTTCACCTAAAGTTTGCGGTCTCCGCCTCATCACTCCTTAAGAGTGGGCTTGATGTTTTCTGAAGCCTTAAGTTGTTATTTGATTTTCTAGGTTCTTTGAAAAGTGTTTCTGAATGATGGAAGTAGAAAAATAAATCCTAGCCCAATGGGCCACTACAATTGAGCTCTGGTTAGTGAGCTTCCCAGAATAGACTCATTCAGAGTAAATACCCTCTGCCTCCTTGCTTGTCTCCCAGCACAGGCAAAGACCTTCCAGACATTACAGTATTCTATCCTCTAGTGTTGTAGTGTGCCATAGAGCCAATTTTGACTCATAGTGATCCTATAGGACAGAGTAGAACTGCCCCATAAGGGTAGAACCAAATTTAAGTCTACCATGAAAACCTACGTTCACCAGAGGCCCAAAGGCTATAGTTGGAGTTCCATTAGATTCAAACAAACAGCCTCCTGTAATTCCATTGTAGCTTTCCAGGTGAGAGAGTAATATTCATGGTTTTCAATGTGTCTTGGTTAATTGTATTGTACAATGGCCCATCTGCTGTAAAGGATATATTAATTAAGAACAAAATCATATTAGAAATGTCTCATTATGTTAGAGATGCTATTATCTGTCTCACTACACTGTAATAGGACAGACGGAGCAACTTAAAATTGCTCTTCAGTTATGGGAGAACCTCAGGGGAAAGGAGGTTAGGAGAGTGAGACAAATGGGGAATTAAATCACTGAATGTAACTACAGGGTCTGGAATGCAACTAAAAATAGGCTGACTGTTTTTGAAGGCTGGATCTGAAATCAAGGCAACTACAGGGTTGGGCAACTTTTGTAGAAGTGCCCTTTCTACAAAATGCTTATGAGAAAGCTAAAGGTAATCTAAAAATGTTAACTGACAGTTATTCATTGAACATGTCAAAGAAAATAAATTTGTGTAATAAAATCAGTTCTTCGAGAATGACTTTGTATCTCTCCAAAATTTGGAGATATCTAAACTGAGATGAGTAGAACTCTGTAATGTGTGGTTTAGTCTTCATATACAAGAACTTATTTCAGCATTTGGTAAATCATCTTATTTACTGGGAATTTAAAGAATAACTCTCTATATTGCCACATGAGTTCCAATGACAAAGTAACATGGTAGCATATTCTGGCTTCACTGACCCTTTGTTCTTAGTCTCATGTTTGTGGTTGTTGCTATTAGGTGCAGTTGATTCCGCTCTGACCCATAGCAACCTTGTGTATAATAGAATGAATTGTTGCCTGGTCTTGTGCCAATGTTGGTTTTTTTTTTTTTTTAGACAAACCAAGATTTATAGAATGTTATTCATCAGTAGGGGCCACTGGTCTTCTAAGGAACTCAAAACTACATCATGGTAGCAAGAGTTGAAGATACTATGAATGTTGGGAAGAGATGATCCAGGGAATATGAGAATCATCTTTAAATATTTGAAGAACTTTCAGGTGGAAGAAAGTATATTACTTAGATCGTAGGTAGAAGTTACAGGGAGATTATGATGGTTAATTTTGTATGTCAACTTGGCTAGGCTATGGTGTCCAGTTGTGTGGTCAAACACTAGTTATATGCTGTTATGAAATAGTTATATGCAAATAAATCAGTTGGCTTTAAGTAGGCTACCCTCCATAATGTGGATGGGCCTTATCCAATCAGTTGAAGGCCTTAAGAGCAAAAAGGGAGTCAAGATGTATTCTACCTCTAGATGAAAAATAAACATCTTGCCAGAAATTCTCCTCTTTGCTCTTTTAATCTCCAACCTGTCACCTGACCAGCAGATTTTGGACCTGCCAGCTCCCCAGAATTCCTTAGATAAACTCTCTAGAGAATCCTGACTAAGACAGAAACAGATGTCAACTTTACTATAAGGCAGAATATTCCACTAGGCTCTCATAAAATGGAATAGGCTCCATGATGGGATAGTGAGTTTTCAACCACAGCAATTATATATGTATTTATTTATTGACTGATTCATTCATTCACTCAACAAATAATTACGAGGATGCATTATATCCCAGTCACTGTTCTAGATTCTGGGAATGTAGTTAAAGACACGAAAGACAAAGGCCTTATCTCTTATATTCTAAACCAGAGGTTGGCAACATTTTTCTGTAAAGGGCCAGAGAGCAAATATTTTAGGCTTTGCAGATCATATGGCCTCTATTGCAACTGCTGAACTCTGCCAATCTAGCATAAAAGCAGCCATAGACCAGGGGTTGGCAAACCACCTGTTTCTGTAAATACAATTATATCAGAACACAGGATCATCTGTTTCCATATTGCCAAAGGCAGCCTTTATACTATAGTGGCAGAGCTGAGTAGTTGTGACAGAGATGATATGGCTCACAAAACCTAAACTATTTATTATCTTGCCCTTTACAGAAAAAGTTTGCTTATCTCTGCCATAGAAAACCCATAAACAAACAACTGTGGCTATGTTCCAATAAAACTTTATTTGTTGTTAGGCGCCATTGAGTTGGTTGCGACTCATAGTGACCCTATGCACAACAGAATGAAACACTGCCCTGTCCTGCGCCATCCTTACAACCGTTGTTATGCTTGAGCTCATTGTTGCAGCCACTGTGTCAATCCACCTCGTCGAGGGTCTTCCTCTTTTCGGCTGACCCTGTACTTTGCCAAGCATGTTGTCCTTCTCCAGGGACTGATCCCTCCTGACAACATGTCCAAAGTATGTAAGATGCAGTCTTGCCATCCTTGCTTCTAGGACCATCCTGGTTGTACTTCTTGCAAGACAGATTTGTTCATTCTTTTGGCAGTCCATAATATATTCAATATTCTTCGCCAACACCACAATTCAAAGGCTTCAATTCTTCTTCAGTCTTCGTTGGTCATTGTCCAACTTTCACATACATATGAGGCGATTGAAAATACCATGCGTTGGATCAGGTGCGCTTAAGTCTTCAAGGTGATGTTTTTGTTTTTCAACACTTTAAAGAGGTCCTTTGCAGCCGATTTACCCAATGCAATGCATCGTTTGATTTCTTGGCTGCTGCTTCCATGGCTGTTGCTTGTGGATCCAAGTAAAATGAAATCCTTGGCAACTTCAATCTTTTCTCCGTTTATCATGATGTTGCTCATTGGTCCAGTTGTGAGGATTTTTGTTTTCTTTATGTTGAGGTGCAATCCATACTGAAGGCTGTGGTCTTTGATCTTGATTAGTTAGTGCTTCAAGTCCTTTTCACTTTCAGCAAGCAAGATTGTGTCATCTGCATAATGCAGGTTGTTAATGAGTCTTCTTCTGATTCTCATGCCCCATTGTTCTTCCTACAGTCCAGCTTCTCGGATGATTCGCTCAGCATACAGGTTGAATAGGTATGGTGAAAGGATACAACCCTGGTGCACACCTTTCCTGATTTTAAAACTTTATCTATGAACGTTGAAATCTGGATTTTATATAAATTTCAATTGTCACAAAACATTTTTTTTCAACCATTTGAATATGTAAAAGTCATTCTTAGCTTGTGGGCTGTACAAAAACTAGGGGAGGGCTGGATTTGGCCTGTGGGCCATAGTTTGCCAATCCCTGTTCTAAAGTATTTTAGCCAATTCATATATATTGAATATTACTATTTTCACCAATGACAGCCAATTTCTAATGTTCATTATAATGATAAATAAGTTACAAATTTTACTGTTATGCTTATTAGCAAAATGTCTGTTGTTGATCAGAGATATATTTCTGATAAAATTCTAGCTCTCTGTCTCCCACGTCCCACCTCTTCACCACTCCAGTGTGAAATCCTGATTAGAATATCTAAATGTGCCAAGGATGTATCTTAGCCTAAGTAACACACATATAATACCACACTGTCTATTCTGGAACATATTACAACTATCACAGCATTCTAATATGCAGAGACATTTAACTCTTCTTTACCTCATTGCTCACTTTTTAGGATTTGGGGCATACTTTGCGTAATTAAAAAGGCCCATGAATCTCCCAAACAAAAGAGTTGTTCATCTGGCAAACTACGTTTAGAAGCTGGCTGTAGTTTTTCTTCCCCCCGCTCCCCAAATAGCAACTTTTTTCTTCATGTTACACATCAAATCAAGCTGCTAATGGTGAAATGGAAAAAAAAAAAAAAAATTTTGTTGCTGGGTGGAAACCCCAGGTTCTACTCAGCATGACTCGTCTCAGCCAATAAAGGAGAGACAGAGGTGGAGAGTAGAAAGGTACCTTTATCTTATTGTGCAAGGAAAGGAGCAGTTGGCACTGTTGCCTCCAAGACTGCTTAATGAGGACAAGAGGAAAGGTTATTTTTAAGGGGTTTACAAGTAGGAAGTTCATACAGGTTACATCAGCAACATTCGTAATCATACTATGCAGGCTCAATGAGGTTTACATATAACTTCATGCATTGAGTGTTCAGAAAGTGGCAGTTAAACTCCACCCAGGGGTGGGGAAGTTACTATGTATGAGGTCTAAAAGGTTATCCCGAATATCAACATGACGGCTAAACCGGTTTCCAACAATTTCCTCTAGTTTTGGGCAGCAGTTAAGGAAAGGGGAACCAGGATTTTGATGTAAACCTACAGGGCATGCCAAGCAAGCTGCTTGAGGCAGTGGAATTTTCTGCAGCCTGGGAACCTCTGTCTTAATTTGACTAGGTTTTTTGAGCAAAGTAACTGCTAGGGTTTGGATTGTGTCCTCCATAAGATATATGTTGAAATCTTAATTCCCATACCTGTAAATAGGATCCTGTTTGGAAATAGGGGTTTTCTTTTGTTGTGTTAATAAGGTCATACCAGAGTAGAGTGGATCCTACACCTAGTTACTTCTGACTTATTAAAAGCAGAATAGACGCGAAGATGCACACAGGGAAAGCAGATATGAGGGAACTCCAAGGAATGCCTGGGACTACTCACAAATAAGGATCTAGAACTGTGCCCTAAATTCCGACCTTTAGTCTCCCGAACTGAATGGTTGGCCCAATAACCACTTTTAGGTACTCCCTGAATGTATTTTTCTGAAATAATTATCTTTTATTTTTCTAGGACAATTTTTTATCTTTGTCAAAATGTGCTAGCTGTACATCAAAAGTCTCTTAGTTGAGCTGTAGAAAATCCTTTTATCCTGTCCTTATCTCCTTCCCCTCAAGCAATCTCTCTTGCAGTTATCAAAAGGCATCACAATTCCCTTTGATTTTAAAAATCTTTTTGTTGCTTCTTGATACATTAGTAGATTTAATTGTGAAAACGAAAATTACTTTTGAATAATAAATTCACCCCTCGCCCCTGTTTGATAGGTTAAAAATGTTTCTTATTATTTGTTCTTATTTTCCCAGTGGGTTAGCAGGTGCTGCTTTTGAGATACTAAAGCCAATTAGTGTCTGAGTAAGAGAACAAAGCCATGGCTTCTTATTACTGGAAACTTCCAATGAGAGGCAATTGGGATGCTAAATGGGAACCTTGGCAATGATATAACCTTGGGATGGCCTTCAACTAAATCATTTAGAGCAATGTAGTCCTCAGACATGCAAGGTAACATTGTCTTAACCCAAACATCTGCTTATTTGCTTTGAGGTTTTTTTTTTTTTTTATGTTTTGTAAAATGAAGGATGGGATTGGGATTTCCACTGACTTCAGGCACTGAATGCTTGCCAAGAAGTTTGCTAGAGAATAGTCAAGTCACTCTGACTAAAGGAACTATTGCCTTTTGTGGCCTAACCCTTATCTAAATGACCTTCACAGTAAAATTTCTGTCATTTTTACAAGAAAATGTGAGATTTTATCAGTAAAAGTTTATTCGTATAGGTTATGCCTATGAAGAATACAAACAAAGTCAGTCAGTGCCCAATGCTGACACCTATACCAACTCCCTCCCTACTTCCTACAAAAAGGACATTTAATTTTGAAACTAGAAGGATGAATTTTGCTTTGAGAACAGAGGTGCAAATCCTCTGTTGGTTCTGGGGCGTGGACAAATGGAAGGACAGTGATGTCATAATTTATAAAAAATGATTATAGCTATTACATATGCTATTATCATCCTCATTGTAATATATAACATCAATTCCCTTAACCTACTCTTGCAAGGTTACATATTTTGGAAAAATACAAAGCTTGGTTAGATCCAATTCTCCACCAACTCTGCCTGGTCCCAAGCATTTGATTGTGGGTGGGGAAAAAAAAGCACATAACCAGGAAAGCTGTGTCACCTTCATTTCATTGCACTAACTTCAAGTCAGCCCTTAATGCTGCCCAGAAACTGTACTACGCTTCTCTCTTCCATTCACTGCCCTCCTGTCTTTTAGACTATTTTCTTACACCTAAGGAGGCACCAAGAAATACTTATGAATGTGTATATGTGGGGTGAGGTGGGAACACAGGGGAAAAAAACCCAAATAACACTATGGAGAATTTGTGCAATAGACCCCAGAATAAGACAGCAGCCAGCTTCCAAATTTAATAACTAATTTCAATTTATAATTTTTACAACATATCTTGGTTACCTAGTGCTGCTATAACAGAAATACCTCAAATGGGAGACTTCTAGGAACAGAAATTTATTTTCTCAAAGTACAGGGGGCTAAAGTCTGAATTCAACGTGTGGCTCTAGGTGAAAGTCCTTCCTTGTTGGTAGCCCCATGAGTTACATGGTGTTCGTTGACACCTGTCTTCCCCTGTGTGTGTCTCTGTGACTATTCTGCTCTTTTTATGAGAAGAAGTGTTTAGGTTTAGGACCCACCATACTCTGCTGTGGCCCTATTAACGTAACAAAAGAAAAATCCAATTTCCAAACAGAATTTCATCCACAGGTATAGGTGCCAGAACATCAATGTGTATTTTTAGGGGACAAAATTAAATTCACAACACAACATAGTATTTTTATTATTGTATTATAAAATTTCAAAATATATAGGATTACAATAAAGTGATATATTAAAAAAATCTTTATTAATAAAATTGCAGGAGATCTTAGCATTTTAAATGTTTTCAGCAATACGGTACGTTAGATATTTGTAATTGGTGTCATTGTTTTTGTAGTAGCTATTTTTTATACTGAATATGAATATACCATGGACTGCCAGAAGAATGAACAAATCTGTCTTGGACGAAGTGCAGATAGAATGCTCCTTGGAAGAGATGATGGTGAGACTTCACCTCATGTACTTTGGACACATTGCCAGGGAGGATCAGTCCCTGGAGAAGGACATCATGCTTGGCAAAGTAGAGGATCAGCAAAAATGAGGAAGACCCTCAATGAAATGGATTGACACAGTGGCTGTAACAATGGGCTTAAACGTAGCAACGATTTTGATGATGATACACTGGGCAGTGTTTGGTTCTGTTGTACATGGGACTGACTTGATGGCACCTAACAAAAATAACAACAGCTAAATATGTCATTGTTATTGCTGTTAGGTGCTGTTGAGTCTTTTTCAACTCAAAGTGACCCCATGTGACAAAGTAGAACTGTCTATAATATTTAGTCTTCGTCCCGTGGAGCCGCTGGGTGGATTCAAGCCCCTAATCTTTTTGTTAGCAGATGAGTGCTTAATTGTCTGCACCACTGGGATCCTTAAATAGTGGTAGGGAGTACTGAAATAATTAGCCTCTTTTCTTTCCAAAGAAGTATATATATACATATATAAAACTTGGCTAAAGTATCCCACATTTTTTTCAAAGGAATTAGTAGGTTTTTGGGAATTCATAACCCCCCAAAATCAAACCCATTGCTAGGCTGCATCAATTCCAACTCAGAACAACCCTATAGGATAGGGTAGAACAGCCCCATAGGGTTCTCAAGAAGCGGAGGGTGGAATCAAACTGCCGACCTTTTGGTGAGCAGCTGTAGCTCTTAACCGCTGTGCCACCAGGGTTCCAGAGAATACATACAGATCTTTAAATCTAATCATTATTCTTTAAAAATAGCATTCCAATAAGAATATTTTCAAGTAAGTATCTTAAGCCTATTTTTTCCCAACTGTTGCAAAGGTGAGAGCTAAAAATTCTCAATAATCAAAATTGTTTTAAATAGTGTAAGTTTGCCCATGGCTCTCATGGTAATTCACCTTACTCTAATTCTTCTAATTTTCTTGCAATTTAAGTGCCCCATTTACCTTTTTAAATGTATCTTTAAAAATACTCACTTTGTAGCATTTTAAATTTAATGTTTAGTTTTTTATTCTTTTAACTAAAAAATTCTATGGTAGTATCTAATAATGAAGAGCATTTTATTAACTAATATCTTCAGTAGAATCATCTGACTTCCACATGTTGTTGTTGTTGTTAGTTGCCGTCCAGGTAATTCTGACTCTTGGTGACTCTATGGGTGCAGAGCAGCGCTGTGCTCCCCAGGGTTTTCAAGGCTGTGACCATTAGGAAGTAGATTGCCAGGTTCCTCTGGTAGGTTTGAATCACCAGTAATCGGCTAGCAATGGAGCAGTATCCGTTTGGGCCAGGGGCTTCTCTTCCATGTGGAGGGTAATAACATTAAAACACTTTTTTATTGCTCAGTTTACAAAATAATCTGTTGTTCAAGGGATGCTCTTAATTTAATCGCACTTAAAACAGTATTTTTTGATTTGTGAAAGACTTCAGTAAGATTCTGGCAACTAGACCTTATTGTTAAATACGTAATTAAATGCTGAAACACTGGTGCTACCTTTTGCAATCGTAATAAACACATGTTGCCAACCAGCTATACTGGTACTTTTTTGCACGAGTGATGAAATTGGGAAAAGATAATTTTTTCCGTAAGATAATTTTGAGTGTTTAATATTGACAATTCCTTCATAGATAATGTTTATAATTTTGAAAATAACATTTTCTCTATGACTTTTTAATTCCATATGATATTCATATGTATAAGAAATAAAGCTTCATCCCCCTACTTTATCCATTTGTGCATGAAATTTGCCCAATTGCTATTTGTTACGCAGCTGATTTTTGACATTTTTCACATCTCAATGAATCTCTCAAAACAATCTTACTGCTCAAAAAAGAAACGATCTTGTTTGTATTCTTTTAATCAAACTAAAACTTTTCATACAACTGGTGAAATTATTTTTCTTTAATATTGTGGAGCTTACCATATTTTATGATAGTTCGTGTTATTGTAAAAGAAAGAAGATTTTTATTCTTCATTACAAGATTTTTAAAATAGTTCACTTAATCTTGATGGTTTCATTTCTTCGTTAGAGAAACATATTGGAAGAGTAGACATAATTGATGTTTTTTCGTTGGTGAAACTATAAAACCCAGTTTCAGATTTCAATCAAATGTTGTTGAAATTTTAAAATTATATTGTTGTCATTAGGTGCTGCAGAGTCGTTTCTAGCTCATAGTGACCCTATGCACAACAGAACGAAACACTGCTTGACCCTGTACCATCTTCATAATCATTGCTATGTTTGAGCCCATTGTTGCAACCACTGTGTCAGCTGATCTCATTGAAGGTCTTCCTCTTTTTCACTGCCTGTCTACTTTACCAAACATGATGTTCTTCTCCAGGGACTGGTCCTTCCCGATAACATGTCTAAGGTACCTGAGATGAAGTCTTGCCATCCTTGTTTCTAAGGAGCATTCTGGCAGTACTTCTTCCAAGACAGATTTGTTCATTATTTTGGTAGTCAATGGTATATTCAATTTTCTTCACTAACACTGTAATTCAAAGGCATCATTCTTCCTTTATCTTCCTTGTTCATTGTCTAAGTTTCACATGCATATGAAGCAATTGAAAATACCATGGCTTGGGTCAGGCACACCTTAGTCCTCTAGTGATATCTTTGCTTTTTGACACTTTAAAGATGTATTTTGCAGCAGATTTGCCCAATGCAATACGCTGTTTCATTTCTTAACTGCTGTTTGCGTGGGTTTTGATTGTGGATCTTTGTAGGATGAAATCCTTGACAACTGCAATTTCAATACTTCCTCTTTTTGTCATGAAAGTTATATTCTGGTGGATTTGAACTGCTGATCTTTTGGTTGGCAGCTGAGCTCTTAACCACTGTGCCACCAGGGCTCCATGAAAGTTATATTAGACATTATGAAATATAGACTAAAAAGTAGGTTCAAATCAATATTACTATGACAGCTACAAATTCAGACTGAAGGTATATGGTAGTTTTGTTTCAAAAAAATAAGTGGTACTGTCATCAAGCACTCCTTGGGAACTCTATGAGGCAGTTCTACTCTGTCCTATAGGTCGCCGTGAGTTGGAATCGATTTGAAGGCAGTGGGTGGTGGTGGTGGTCATCAGAAACATAATTTTCTGAAATGTCAAAGAAGCTTTAGTAAATTTTCGAACAAAACAAAGTAAAATCTGACTTTCTTTGTAGCTGCTTTCTTGTAATATTTATATATTAACTTGTATATTAATACTGCGAAAAGTATATTGTTTAGAATGTAAAATTGAGTTAGGTTCTAGGTTCATGTAATTAAAAACTAACCTCTCACCTAACTGAATGTTCAGTTGATGAGTCATTCAAAGATCATATGGGACTTGAGACAATTTTTTTTCTTGGATAGAGCGGTCTTGATGTTCCAGTATGTCTTGGTTTCTTGACCCCCATTCATTATTTGCAAGTAGCAAAACCCCCTCCCCAAATTCAAACAACTCACTGTTACCAGTATTTCCTAAGACACATCATAAAGCACTAGTACCTCTGCTGAGAATCACTGAGATAAACCACAGTAAATATTTTATTAACTTGAATTATCTCCCTCAGAAATGTGTCCTGGGGCCTAAGAGAAGTCCCCAAGGGCATTGATGAGCACTGATGAACACGTTGTAATTCTTCCTCAGGTGGTAGCTTTTGGAGGTCTTATTTATTAGTAGCAAACCCTTGTGGTGTAGTGGTTAAGTGCTACAGCAACTAACCAAAGGGGTGGGCAGTTTGAATCCGCCAGGCGCTTCTTGGAAACTCTATGGGGCAGTTCTACTCTGTCCTATAGGGTCGCTATGGGTCAGAATCGACTGGATGGCACTGGGTTTATTTATTAGTAAGCTCTATTATCTTAGGCTGCTTTGAAGTGATACATTAAACCAATTTTTCATAAACTTTATACTTTTGAACAGTTTCAGATTTACAGGAAAATTGTGAAGAGACTGGAGAGAGTTCCCGTATACCTCACACCCACTTTCTCCTATTATTGATATTTTTTATTAATATGGTATATTTGTTACATTTAATTGACAAATGTTGACACATTATTATTCACTACAGTTTATACTTTATTCTGGTTTCCTTACTTTTATCCTCATGTCCCTTTTCTGTTCCAGAATCCCATCCAGGAGGCCACATTACATTTAGTGTTCATGTCTCCTTAAGCTCTTCTTGGTGTGTCAATTTCTCAGACTTTCTTTTTGATGACTTTGGTAGTTTTGAGGGACTCCAGTCAGGTATTTTTTACAATGTTTCTCAATTAGGATTTCTTTGATGTTTTTCTCATGATTAGACTGGACTAATGTTTTTTTTGGAGGAACACCACAGAGGTAAAGTGCCAATTTCATTACCTCATACCAGGAGTGTACAGTATCAACATGACTTATCACTGTTGAAGTTGATCTTGATCATCTGGATGAGGTAGTGCTTGCCAGGATTCTTCACTATAGAATTTCTCTTTTTCCCCTCTTATAATATTGTACTTTTTGGAAGAAAGTCACTATGTACGAGCCACACTTAAGGAATGGGGAGTTATCCTCCACCTCCTTGAGAGTGGAGAATCTACACAAATTATTTGCAATTCTTTTTCAAAGGAAGTTTGTCCTTTCTCCTCATGTATTCATTCATTCATTTGTATTAGTATAGACTCATGGATAGTTTATACTTTGAGTCATAAGTTAATATTACTTTTTTATTTTGTTGCACTAATTGTTCCAGTTTTGGCCATCAGGGGCTCTTTCAGTTGACTCCTGTGTCTGCTTTGCATATCCCCATTATTATATATGCCTGCATGTTTTGTTGCATGTTTTAGTACTTCCTTACTTTCTGACACTATCAGATGCTCCAGGCTCACTTTGTATATTTCCTGCCCGAATCCTAGTGCCAGACATTTTTCCAAGGAGCCTTGGTACCTTTTATTGGAGAATGGTGCTAGAAACCAAAATCTGAGTGCTATGTGTGTTCATTTTTACTGGAGTATTGTTGCCCTTTTGACTGACAGAGCAAGGAAATATGTGTGTGTATACTAGTCTGCGCATATAAGTGTATCTGTAAACATTTCTGTATGTTGCCATCTGTATCTATATTAGGCTAAATGTAAGTTCATACCCAGGGGAGAATTAACCAGTAAGCAAGGTACCCACAAGTTTACATTAAGCAAGGTGAGCACAGGTTTATTTGTGTTTACTTACTAATCTGTAGTACACAATTTCACATGGGTTTCACCACATCTTTGATTAGTAAGTAAGCATAAGTAAGCCTGTGCGTACCTTGCTTATTGGATAATCTGTCCCTGTTCATACTTATGTCTCTAATTCTAATCTGTTACCACATGGATCATTCTAGCTTTCTACTCTCACTTATTTGTAAGTTCCCACACCAATAGTGAGAAACCTGGCTCCTGCCATCCACCACCTATTTACTTAAATGTTCAATTTTAGTGTACATATACAGAATTATCAGAATTGTTAAATCATACCCCTTGGGAAACAACTTTATTAACTAGAATATAATGCTTATGCACAGTTTGTTTTTCTTTTTTGCCTTGAGTTTTAGAGATCCCGCTCATTTCCAACGTTACTTAGCCAGCACTATTTCCCCCACCCCTTCAGTGATGTTGCTTCATACATTTGTAAAACAATTCGATTGCTTTGTCACATTCTGCATTCCATCTTGGGATCCCTTGACCTCTTAAATAATTTTTTTTTTTAATAGCATACTAAGGTTCAATGTTTGTGGTGCAAAGTTCTGTGGGTTTTGGCAAATACGTAATGCTGTATATCCACCATTACAATATCATACAGAATAATTTCACTGCCCTGAATAATCCCCTGTGCTTCAACTATTTAATCATCCCCCCTACCCTAAGTCCCTGGAAACCACTTATCTTTTTACCATCACTACTGTTTTGCATTTTACTGTCATATAATTGGATCATACACTGTGTTCCTTGTACAGACTGGTTTCTTTCACTTAGCAATATGCATTTAAGATTCATCCATGTCTTTTTGTGGGTTGATAGCTCATCTCTTTCTTCTACTTAATAATATTACATTGCATTGATGTACCACAGTTTGTTCACTCATTCACCCTTTGATGGACATCATGGTTACTTTCAGTTTCTGGTAATTATGAATAAAGCTGCTGTAAACATTCATGTGAAGGTTTTAGTGTGGATATGTTTTCGGATCAGTTAGGTAAATACCCAGGAGTGCTACTGCTATACAAAATAGTAAGCCTATGTTAGCTTTGTAAGAAACTGTCAAACTGTCTTCCAAAGTGGCTACAGCATTTTGCGTTTCCATCAGTAATGAATGAAAACTCATGTTGCCCTGCCTCCTTGTTAATATTTGGTATTGTCAATTTGTTTGAATTTTAGCCATGCTAGTATGTGTGAAAAGGTATCTCATTAGATAATTTGTATTTATCTAATGACAAATGATCATTTTCTATGCTCTTTTGTCATCTGTATATATATTTTTGGTGAGATGTCTGTTTAGATTTTTGTCTGCTTTTAAGTTGTGTTGCTTTTTTTCTGATTGTTGAGTTTTAAGAGTGCTTTGTATCTTTTGTATACAAGCTCTTTGTCAGATAGATATGTATTTTGAAGGTATTTTTCCAAGTTTGTGGGTTATCTTTTTATTCTCTTAACAGTGTCTTTCATAGGTCGGATGATTTAGTTTTTAATAACGTGCAACTTATCAATTTTTCTTTCTTGCATCATGCTTTTGTTGTTGTGTCTAAAAACTCATCACCAAACCCAGAGTCACATAGATTTTTCTCTAGAAGTTTTATAGTTTTGCATTTTACATTTAGGCCTGTGGTCCATTTTCAGGTAATTTTTGTGAGTGATGTAAGGTCCCTGTCTGGGTTTATTTATTAATTTTTTGTTTTTTTTAATAAGTGGAGGCCTAGTTATTCCAGCAATATTTTTTGAAAAAAACTATCCTTTCTTTCTTGAATCGCCTTTGTGCCTTTGTCAAAGATCAGTTAACTATATTTGTGTAGGTCTATTTCTGGGCTCTCTGTTCTGTTCCATTAAGCAATGTGTTTATTCTTTTGCCAGTATGACGCTGTGTTGATTACTATAGATTTATCACACCTTTTGAAATTTTTTTTTTTTTGAAATTAGGTAGTTTGAATCTTCCAACTTTGTTCTTCTTCAATGATGAGTTTGCTATTCTAGGTATTTGACTTTCCATATAAACTTTAGAATTAGAATTTTCCACAAAATAATCTGCTGAGTGAAGTGATAATTTTAAATTTTGTAATGGCAGGAAATAAATACTCTAGTAATGAATTCTATTGTGTATAAGGGAGTGTTCCTTTAACATATAGCAACACTTGTGGATATTGAGTTAGATGCTTAAAGCGAAGAGATTAGAATAATTTAAATAATTATACTGCTTGGAAGAGAGTGTTTCAAATACCTTTTACGCATAACAAAGCACCACACAACTTAGTGACTTAGAACAAAAATAATTTTTATTTGCTCATGATTCTGCAATTTGGACAAAAAATGATTTTTTTTAACTCATGTTTCTGTAGTTTAGTCTGGTCTCGGTTGGGCAGTTCTTCTGCTCCATGTGTGTTGGTAGGGGTCATTCAAGAAGCTGCATTCAGCTGGAAACTTGGCTGGGGATGGAACATACAAAATGGCTTTGCACATGTATCTCCTGCTGAAATGTCTGGGGTCTGACTGGATATCTCACTCTTCATGTGAAGTGGTAAGATTTTATATATGATGGCTCAGGAATCCATGAAAGCAAGTCTGGAACGTGCCAGGCCTCTTAAGGACTAGGCTTAGAATCCACGCAGCAAAACTTCTGACATATTCTACTGGTTACAAGTCAGTTCAGTTTCGAGGGCAGGGGAGATAAACTCTGACCCTTGACGGGGGATGTCGCATGCACGTACATGAATGGTAGGTGTTGTTGGCAGCCATTTTTTGAGGCACTGTACCACAGAGTTCATTTAAAACAAAAAGTGATTGGTTTTCGCTGTACCCTGAGTACAGCATCTATCACGAAGCGATTCAGTTCAGTTAGCATAGGCCTTAGTCCCAATAAAAAAGGCCTCTTTTACCCTTCCAGTTTCTTCCACCAATGTCAATGATAACCGACTCAGTACTTCACTGACTTGGGTAAGGGTGGGGGCATGTCCTAAACCAAAATCAAACTCATTGCCATCGAGTCAATTCTGACTCATAGTGACCCTATAGGACAGGGTAGAACTTCCCCATAAGGTTTCCAAGGTTGGCTGGTGAATTTGAACTGCAGACCTTTTGATTAGCAGCAGTAGTTCTTAACCACTGTACCACCAGGGCTCCTTGGGGGCGTGTAGTAGGGCAGAGATAAGAAACAGCCTACAAATCTTTTAAGTGTTGGGCCAGGAGCTGAAAGGGAGTTGGAGAAAGGGGGGAAGTACAGTAGATGCTGATAAAATGTTAACAACCAACTTGCTGTGGAGGGAGGAGGGTAGGATGCCCTGATTTGTAGAATTTGTTGACTTCCTTGTTGTAAATATTTCCAGTATGGCCAATATCACCTAGACAGAAGGGAACTTAAGCAGCTTCATGAAATATTCCTGAGTCTCTGTTGGGGTGGATAGTTCTTCTGCTTTATCTGCTTTACGTGTGTTGGTGGGCATCATTCAAGAAGCAGAAAGAGCAAGAGATGAGGATGATGTATGATTCAATATCAACCAGGGACTAGATTTGTTGCACTCACTGTCTCCCCTCCCTTCATCTTGACACTTTCTAAACCCCAAACTATAACCCAGCCCCAGAAAACAGGGAGAAATTCCAGGAAAAACTAGGAATATGATTTTATAATTTATATTGGTGGAATGGAAGCTTGGTGTTAAATATTAAGTTGCATTCTAGAAAATTCTTCATGTAAATGGGGCCTGGACAACTACATATTTTATTATAAACATCTCATATAGTTTACCATCATCATATGACACATTTAGGCAGCCCTGAAGTAAAGAAACCTGTTTAACATTTTTTATGTGAGCATTTCACAATCTTAAAGTGACTTAAAACAAAACAAAAAAAAGACAGCACCTCTTACTATCCTGAAGAATTGGTTTACAATGAAATAAATTTTGAGAAACCTGGTGTGTATTTTTCCAGTCTTTTGCTACATGTGCATGTGTGTGCACACACATGATTAGAAATATAAAACTAAAATAGGGATTGAAATGTTCAAACTATTTAAAAACTTTCATTATTCACTTAATATGTTGTGATCATATACACTTTGACATTTTTAATGAAAGTTTTTCCTGCCTTTAAAACATTGCTGGTATTAATTTGGGGCAATTGAAGACTTAAAGACATGATGAATGCTCTCTCTTAACTCTTTCCCTGCATCACAGCACAGATTTGGAAATAGCTTCTCAGCTACCCCCCCCCAAAAAAAAACAGGGCATCAAAAGAACAACTGAGCATGTCAGCAAGTGCTCAGCAAAACAGAAGCTGCTCAGTACTGGAAAAGCCCCATGAGAGAGGTTTCTAGCTGGCAGATTGGAATTTATTGGTAGATCTTAATGACTGTCTTAAAAGTATCTCTAAGCCAGTTGCTTCTGTTACCGCTCTTATTTTATCCTCTTTATTGAGATTCTCAGAAAGGAAGGTAGTATGGCTAGCCACCATCACCCCCACAACACAGATTTACAATCTCTCTCCCTCATTCACACATATACACATGACACATGCTCACACACACCACATACACAATACACACCCCCCCTGTATTCTTACGTTCTGTGTCCTTTCCACGCTTCAAAAAATCACTATTATTATTCCTGGCAAGGTAATCTTAAATTCTTAAAGTGACTAGAATATGAAAATGTAGATCCCCCATCTCTACTAAGTGTATTTTATACAGATTAATTTTAGATGAAGAGATCCTCCAATTTTGTGGAGGGAAGCAAGAAACAATATGAACTCAATACAGTGAGCCGAGGCTGAAGGACCTACCATCAGTGGAGGGGTTAGAAGCAGCCATGATCAAGGCTCAGCTCACACCCTCTCAGAGCTCTAGCAGGGTCCAGCAGGTGGGTTAGGAGCCTAAAGGCATCTGCTCAGTGGATTGAAGGTTTAAGTTGCTGGGACACCAGTATTTGATGAAAAGTTCTGGTTTTAAATGGGAGAAAATATTTGTGTCAGTCATAGAAAGCTCATTAAAATTACCTTAGTTATTTTATCCAACTCTTATTTTTAGCATAGCTTAATAATTACATTACAGACCCATGTTTAATCTTATTAATAATAATTAATAAAATTAACAAATTAATTTTATTAATAAAGCAAATATTTAATCTCTTTAACATAAAATGACAGCTCTGATAACTCTCTGTTCTGTTTACCTGATGAGACATGTACTGTTGGCTTAACTATGAAAGAAAGAAAAAAGTGTTTAAAGTAGGTATTCAAATTGAGGGCACCATTCAGGTTTACTCCACATTTTCTGGAATCGTGGCTAAGTCCTTTAAACGTATCTCAGTGACATGGGATTGCCTCTATTTCAGTCCACATCAAATTTCAGATAATTGTGCTATCTGCCTTTCAGAGTTAAGGCCTAAAGAAAAACTGAAATTTTGTTAAATTCGGCACGTCAAGCCACTACCAAGGGGACTACATGTTAACTCCTTAGGCAGCAAAGGCCATATCTTATTTGCTTTTTTGTATGAACTGCTAAACATAGTGCCAAGCAATTCCTGACACTCTATTTATAACTGCCTAAAATATAGATTTAAGTACACTTTTTTATTATGATTGCAAAAACGAAGGTAGGAGAAAAAATTAATCTGTCTTCTTGGCTTTAAGAGTAAAATACATTTTTGAAATTGTCCACGGGAAGAAACTCCAGACTCTTTCTCAGCAATTATTGTGTTGGGGTGGGGTAAGAACAACACAGCTAAATCAGTGATGTGTAGATTGCTTCCAAAAGCATGCATTTGTGTTTACAGCCTTTGATTTGTCTTTACTCTCTCATTACCATAAAACTCCCAACCTAGTTTTCTATCTATATTAGATAAGAATAAAAATTATTAGTATTATTTTTACTTTCACCAAGACTTTAAAAATATACTCAGGAATATAGTTTAAAAAAATGATAGTTCTTTCCTGTGTCTTTGTCACTCTATTATTAGGGATTGTATAATATTAAATTATTCATTCATTCATTTATTCAGGTAGTCATACATTCATCCATTCATTTATAAACACTTATTGACCACCTTTTCTATGCCAGGCACTGTAAAAAGCCTGGGAGAAAATGAACAAATAATAATACATGGTGTCAAGCACAATAATATGTATGTCTATATGATGTGAAGACACAGAAAAGGAAGCAAGAAATAATATATCATGGGATTCATAAAATCTAAAATCTGGATAAAGAACTGTTGTTGTTAGGCATTGTCAAGTCGGTTCCGGCTCATAGCAACCCTACGCACAACAGAACAAAACACTGCCCAGTCCTGCTCCATTCTCACAAGGAATTAGAGGTCATTTAGTCCAAATCCTTTATTTTACAGATCAAAAAGCCAGAGCCCAGGAAATTAACTTGCTGAAGATCACACAATTAGGCAGCGGTAATGAAGGAGACTTGGTGGCACAGTGGTGAAGCATTTGCCTGCCAACCATAGCCACTCTGCAGGAAAAAGATGCAGCAGGCTGCTTCCATAAAGATTTATAGTCTTGGAAACCCTATGGGGCAGTTCTACTCCATCTTATAGGGTTGCTATGAGTCAGAATTCAACTTCATGGCAATGGGTTTGGGTTTGGTTTTAATGATAGCATAAGGAGCCCTGGTGGTGCAGCAGTTAAAGCACTTGTCTGCTAACCGAAAGTTGGCAGTTTGGACCCACCAGCCATCCCTCAGAAGATAGATGTGGCAGTCTGCTTTTTAAAGGTTTACAGGCTTGGAAACCCTATGGGGCAATTCTACTTTGTCCTATAGGGTTGCTATGAGCTGGAATGGCATTAAGGTGATCCATTAATTGAGCAGCTAATGAATTCTCAGAGCAACACTGAGAGTCACATGATAACATCCTCATTTTAGAAATGAAGAAGATAAAGTTTCTGTCAGTTTGTTGTACTGTGGTGGCTTGCATGTTGCTGTGATGCCTGGAGTTACGCCACTGATATTTCCAATATCAGCAGGGTCAACCTTGCTGGACAGGTTTCACTGGAGCTTCTAGACTAAGAAGGCTAGGAAGAAGGACCTGCAATCTACTTCAGAAAAAATAAGCCAGGAAAAATCTTACGAATAGCAGTTAAACATGGTCTGATATATTGCCAGAAAATGAGCCCCCCAGGTTGGAAAGCACTCAGAATATAACTATGGACACTCATCATTCAAAAGAACATTTCAAGATCTATCCCAAACTGCAACACTGTCACTGATTGGATAATATCCATATGCCTACAAGGAAGATGAATTAATACAACTATTATTCAAATCTGCAAACCAGCCATTAATGCCAAAGATGAAGACACTGAAGATTTTTTTTTTTTTAATTAATTTTTATTGTGCTTTAAGTGAAAGTTTACAAATCAGGTCATTCTGTCATACAAAAATTTATATACACTTTGCTATACACTCCTAATTGCTCTCCATCTAAAGATATAGTACAGTTCTTCCCTCCACTCTCTCTCGTGTCCATTTGGGTAGCTTTTGGCTCCCTCTGCCCTCTCATCTCCCCTCCAGGCAGGAGAAGGACATTGAAGTGTTTTTTTTTTTTTTTTTACCAACTTCTGCAGTCTGAAATTGATCAAACATGCAATCAAGATGCAAAGAAGAAGGATTGGTAATTGGGAAATAGAGCTTGGTAATGGAAATGATGCTGGAGATCAGATGATAAAATTTTGCAAGGCCAACAACTTATTCATTGCAAATACCTTTTTTCAACAACATAAGCAGCGACTGTACACGTGGACCTCACCAGATGGAACAAACAGGGATCAAATTGGCTATATTCGTGGAAAGAGATGATAGAGAAGGTCAATATCGCCAGTCAGAACAAGGCCAGGGGCTGACTGTGGAACAGGCCATCAGTTGGTCACATGCAAGTTGAAGTTGAAGTTGAAGAAAATTAAGCCCACAAGAGCTAAAGTACAACCTTGAGTATATCCCACCTGAATTTAAAGACCATTTCAAGTATAGACTTGACACATTGAACACTAATGACTGAAGACCAGACAAGTTGTGGGATGACAACAAGGACATCATACATGAAGAAAGCAAAAGGTCATTGAAAAGACAGAAAAGAAAGAAAATACCAAAATGAATGTCAGAAGAGACTCTGAAAGTTGCTCTTGTATGTAGAATAGCTAAAGCAGAAGGAAGAAATGATGGAGTGGAAGAGCTGAACAAAGATTTCAAAGGGCAGCTTGAGAAGACAAAGTAAAGTATAATGAAATGTGCAACAACCTTGACTTAGAAAACCAAAAGGGAAGAACACGCTCGGCATTTCTCAAGATGAAAAAACTGAAGAAAAAATTCAAGCCGGGAGTTGCAATATTGAAGGATTCCATGGGCCAAAAATTTAACTAGGCAGGAAACTATCAAAAGAAGATGGAAAGAACACACAGAGTCACTGTACCAAAAAGATTTGGTCGACATTCGAACATTTCAGGAGGTAGCATATGACCATGAACTGATGATCTTGAAGGGAGAAGTTCAAGCTGCACTGAAGTCACTGGTAAAAAACAAGGCTCCAGGAATTGATGGAATACCAATTGAGATGTTTCAACAAATGGATGCAACGCTGCAAGTGCTCACTCGTCTATGACAAGAAATTTGGAGGATAACTACCTGACCAACTGACTATAAAAGATCCATATTCATGCCCATTCCAGAGAAAGGTGATCCAATGGAATGCAGAAATTTTCGAAAAATATCATTAATATCACATGCAAGTAAAATTTTGCTGAAGATAATTAAAAAACTGCTGCAGCAGTACATTGACAATGAAGTGCTGGAAATTCAAGCTGGATTCAGAAGAGGACATGGAATGAGGAATATCATCGTCAGATGGATCTTGGCTGAAAGCAGAGAATACCAGAAAGATGTTTACCTGTGTTTTATTGACTATGCAAAGGCATCTGACTGTGTGGATCATAACAAATTACGGATAACATTGCGAAGAATGGAAATTCCAGAACACTTAGTTGTGCTCATGTGGAACCTGTACATAGATCAAGAGTCAGTCTTTTGAACAGAACAAGGGGATATTACATGGTTTAAAATCAGGAAAGGTGTGCATCAGGGTTGTATCCTTTCACCATACTTATTCAATCTATATGCTGAGAAAATAATCTGAGAAGCTGGACTATATGAAGAAGAACAGGGCATCAAGATTGGAGGAAGACTCTTAACCTTTGATATGCAAATGACACAGCCTTGCTTGCTGAAAGTGGAGAGGACTTGAACCACTTACTGAAGAAGATCAAAGACTATAGCCTTCAGTATGGATTACACCTCAACATAAAGAACACAAAAGTCCTCACAACTGGACCAATAAGCAGTATCATAATAAATGGAGAAATGATTGAATTTGTCAAGGATTTCATTTTACTTGGATCCACAATCAATGCCCACGGAAGCAGCAGCCAAGAAATCAAATGATGTATTGCATTGGGCAAATCTGCTGCAAAAGACCTTTAAAAAATGTTAAAAAGAAAATATGTCACCTTGAGGACTTAAGTATGCCTGACCCAAGCCAAGGTATTTTCAATTACCTCATACATAGGTGAAGCTAGACAATGAATAAAGAAGACCAAAGAAGAACTGATGCATTTGAATTATGGCATTGGTGAAGAATATTGAATATACCATGGACTGCCAGAAGAATGAACAAGCCTGTCTTAGAAGAAGTACAGTGGGAATAGTGAGACTTCATCTCACATATTTTGGCCTTATAGTCAGGAGGAACAAATCCCTGGAGAAGGATGTCATGTGTGGTAGAGAATCAGCGAAAAAGAAGAATACCTTCAAGGAGATGGATTAACACGGTGGCTGCACACTGGGCTCAGGCACAGCAACAATTGTGAGGATGGTGCAGGACCATGCAGTGTTTTGTTCTTTGTACATAGGGTTGTTTTGAGTCAGAAGTGTCTCAACGGCACCGAACAACAAGAAAGTTCAGAAAGATTAAATAACTCATCCAAGTATCATATACTTAGTAAATGGCAGACTTGTGATTCAAGCCTAGCTCTATTTGATTCTAAAACTTGTGTTCTGAAATATCACACCACTATTACAACTAGAGTAATATCTCCTAATATCTAGTCATTGATGTTTTTCTCTATGAGCCATTACTGTATAATACAGAATACCTAAATCTCACCTGAATTTATACCTTCAAAATGAGTGTATCAGTGATTAAAGTTTTACCCTACAAGCAAAAAGCACTCCAAAATTCCTTACCAGAGTTATTCTAAAACGAGTGAATGGTTTATAAAGTCAAATTTCTATTATATGTTTGAGTTTGGGTTGATTTTCCATGCAACTATAAAACTGTCCAGGAAAACATGGTACCCAGGAAGAAAGCATTAGGCTATTCAAAGAAAACAACTTTTCTCCCCCTGTTTTTCTATGTACTATATCTGTTTTTGGCAGACCGTAGAAGATAATTTTCTCTCCTTTCACTCTCAGGACAAGACGTTCTTCTCCAAAGTGGCTTGTTTGGTTTAGCTTATGCACATTGTGCATCTTTTAACTCATTGCATTACCCTCTGATAAACAAACAAAAAAACTGTTCTTCTGAAGTCGATTCCAACTATAGGGCAGGGTAGAACCATCCCATAGGGTTTTCAAAGAGTAGCTGCTGGACTTGAACTGCCAACCTTTTGGTTAGCAGCTGCAGCTCTTAATCAGTGTGCCACCAGGCCTCCAGTCTAGGTGGGCCCACGCAAGATGGAGGCTATCGAGCGGTTCCGGGGCAGCCAGCCCCATTAGCTGGTGCAGCCACTACCCTAGTTGCACCCACAGCAGTGACAACAGCAGCAGCAGCAGGAAGAAGAGATGGAGGTTTAGGCTAGAGAAGTGGTGGCGTCTCCAGTGGCCGACAGGTTTCTGAGTCTGGACTTGCTCACCCATGTCCTGTACAGCAACAGAGCAGAGTGGGCAGATAAAGATCCAATGCCAAAGAGCGATGGCCCCAATCCACTGGCTCAGATCATTTATAGTGAAAAATTTGGAGATGTTTATGATTATTTCCCGGCTGTGGCTGCAGCCTGATGAAAAGAGTGAACAGTCTTTTAAACTAATCTGAGATGTTATTGAGTTAAATGCAGCCAATAATGCATTTTCGGAGAGTTCTCTTAAAGTCATTTCAAAAGGATCTTCACAGGAGGAAACGAACTATATCACTGCAATAATTAAGGAACAGCCCCCAACCTATCAAGCTTAGCATCCTAGGCGAGCCTTAGTGGAATGGCTGAAAGATCTATCTCAGGAGCTGATAATTACTGCTGATATTCTTAATCAGGATGCAAAGAAATACCATGCCTGGCAGTGTGGACAGTGAATTACTCAGGAATTAAAACGTTGGGATAACGAACTGCAATATGTAGACCAACTTCTCAAAGAAGCTGTGAGAAATAACTCTGTCTGGAATCAAAGGTACTTTGTAATTTCTAACACCACTGGCTACAGTAATCCTGCTGTATTGAAGAGAGAAGCCTAGTATAGTCTGGAAATGATCAAACTAGTACCACATAATGAAAGTGCATGGAACTTCTTGAGAAGGATTTTGCAGGATTGTGGCCTTTTGAAATATTCCAATCTGTTCAATCAATTGCTTGATTTACAACCAAGTCACAGTCTTCCCTACCTAATTGCCTTTCTTGTGGATATCTATGAAGACAGACTAGAAAACCAATATGACAACAAGGAGGACATTCTTAAAGCATTAGAGTTGTGTGACATCCCAGCTAAAAAAAAAGTACAGTATAGGAAAGGAATATCAGAGATATATTGGACAATCACTTGAAAGCAAACACAGCACAGAAAGTCACTGACCAATCAGTGAACAGAAATAACACTGCCCAGAAGAACTTGATGGAATGCCTATATTTTCTCAAGGGACTCAAGAATTGTTTCCTTTTGTGTGTAAACCTTTTCATGAGTTTTTATAGTAGTGGTGTCATACAATATTTGTCCTTTTGGGATTGACTTCTTCCACTCAGCATAATGCCCTCCAGATTCATCCATGTCGTAAGATGCTTTGCAGATTCATCATTGTTCTTTATTGTTGCGTAGTACTTCACTGTGTGTGTATGCCACAATATCCATTCATCTGTTGACGGGCATCTAGTTAGTTTCCATCTTTTTGCTATTGTGAACAATGCTGCAATGAGCATGGGTTTGCATATGTCTATTTGTGTGACAGCTCTTATTTCTCTAGGATGTATTCCTGGGAGTGGGATTTCTGGACCATATGGTATTTCTATTTCTAGCTTTATAAGGAAGTGCCATATCATTTTCCAAAATGGTTGTACCATTTTGCTTTCCCACCAACAGTGCAATCTCCCCACAGCCTCACCAACATTTGTTATTTTCTGTTTTTTTGATTCATGCCAGTAATGCCAGGGTGAGATGGTATCTCATTGTGGTTTTGATTTGCATTTCTCAAATGGCTAGTGATTGTGAGCATTTCCTCATGTGTCTGTTAGCCACTTGAATGTCTTCTCTGGTGAAGTGTCCATTCATTTCTTTTGCCCAATTTTTAATTGATTGTCTTTTTGTTGTAGAGATATTGGATTTTCCTGTAGATTTTACAGATTAGACCTTTGTTGGATTTGTCATAGCCACATTTTTTCCCCAGTCTATAGGTTCTCTTTTTACTCTTTTGATGAAGTCTTTTGAGCATAAATGTTTTATTTTTAGAAGATCCCAGTTATCTAGCTTATCTTCTGGGGTTTGTGTGCTGTTAGTTATGGTTTGTATCGTGTTAAAGCTGTGTATTAGGGCGGGCATTTGATCCTATGTTTTCTTCTCTGAAGTTTTTTTTTTTTTCTTAATCCTTACTTTTTCATCAGCAAAATGGACTAATGGTACCTATTTTATGTGGTTGCTGAGAGAATTAAATGTGATAATGCATGCAAGGTGCTTGACACATAGTGTTATGAATTGTATCATGTCCCCAAATTGTGTGTCAACTTGGCTAGGTCATGATTACCAATATTGTGTGGCTGTCCACCATCTTGTGATCTGATGTGATTATCATATATGTTGTAAATCCTAACCTCTATGATGTTAATGAGGCAGGATTAGAGGAAGTTATGTGAGGAAGGACTCAATCTACAGGACTGGGTTTGATTATATTGTATCTTAAGTCAATATCTCTTTAGATATAAAAGAGAAAATTAAGCAGAGAAAAGAGAGACCTCACACCACCAAGAAGGAAGCATCAGGAGCAGAGTGCATCCTTTGGACCTCGAGTCCATGTGCCAAGAAGCTCCTAGGCCAGGGGAAGATTGATGACGAGAGAGAAATTCTCTAGAGCTAACAGAGAAAGAAATCCTTCCCCTGCAGCTGGTGCCCTGAATTCAGACTGCTAGCCTACTATACCGTGACAGAATAAATTTCTGTTTGTTAAAACCATCCACTTGTGGTATTTCTCTTATAGCAGCACGAAGACACGTGGTAAATTTCAGTACATGTTAGTATTATTGATACCACTATTATGGGATACCAGTATGGTATATGCCATGAAGTTCAATGGGTAAAGATGTTGGCTAATACCCTATGTGCTGTTTTGGATGGACGCCCCAGGGGCATATCATAGTAGAGACACCGGAGAATAAGATCTCTGTGGGGCAGAATGAGGAAGGGAGAAGTAGTCCAGCAGGCAAAAGATGGCCAGAAACATCATCCCCATTTACATTGCAATTTTGTCTATAGCAGACTTCGTATTTGTTAAGGTATATATATTCATGCTGGTTCATACTTCTGCATGAATGTTAATAATGGTAAAATTTCTCAAAAAAAAAAAAAAAAACAGAAAAAACCTGGTTTGACCTTAAGTGATACAATGCACTAGTGTACCAATTAGAACAGCTTCAGCTAAAGATCAAAATGCCCAATGTACAGTAAGTAAAATGTAGTTGCTTAAACAAGAGGGCTTTGTTTTTCTCACATCATGTGACGTATAGAGGTAGGCAGCTCTGGAAAGCAACTGGAAAACTAGTTTATGCCTATGTATACAGACAAACCTGGGATCACATGAATATACTGTAAACCTAAGCATTGCTGGTATTCATAATAAAGAAATGCTTTAGCTGGAAAAGACTATGTGATTATTGGTTTTCAATGAATAAACCATGGAATTTAAATAGGAAAGAACATAGGTAGAGTATTCCAGGAATATAGTAAATAATCTGAGTTATTTGCTCGTATTGAGAAGTAAGGTTGAATAGACTGTGACTAGTTGAATTTTTTTTTTTTTTAGTTGAATATCCTTCTGACCTTTATTTTGTTAATTCTTGCTTGTCCTTTCAGCCATTATGAAATTCAATTCAGTCATTATGGCCTCCAGAATGTTTTCTTTAATTCACAATATTTGACTTCATGTCCTCTCTTTGGGCTTCCTTGGCTGCCTTTATATTCTTCTGTCTTACCATTTACCGTAGTACATTGATAGTACTGTGCTCGCTTGTAGGTCTACGTATTTCACTATTTTTAAGGTCACAGTCAATATTTTATCATCTATCTTAATTCAAGTTCACTGAATTGAAGGGCTTTGAATGCCACAAAGACAATGTGGACTTAATTTGAGAGTCAAAGGAAGTCATTGTAAATTCCTGAGTTAAAAGCAATATGATTACAAGAGTATTTTTAGAATGTAAGTTTTTCAGCAGTGAACAATGTGGATTAGGAAAGCATGATAGTAAAAGCAGGAAGACAAAAGGAAGCTGATATAGTAATAATGCATAAATAATGTTTTATACATACATAATGTTTCTGCGAAGACGTATTGGTAATATAAGTTTATCAATCCTATGAGTAGTTATTACTAGTCTCATTTTAAGAATGAGAAAATTTGGAGAGGATACTGACTTGGTCAACGTCATGGAGAAAAGTGACAAGAATTGAAGCCTCTTCAAGTCTGAGTTCAAGATTATTTGTGTCCTGTAGTAAAGACCCCTAGTGGGCAGTGGTTAAGAGCTTGACTGCTAACGGAAAGGTCAGCAGTTTGAACTCACCAGCCGCTCTGAGGGAGAAAGATGTGGCAGTCTGCTTCTGTAAAGATTACAACCTTGGGAACCGTATGGGGCAGTTCCACATGGTCCTATAGGGTCACTATGAGTTGGAATCAACTCGACAGCAATGAATTTGGTTTCTTTAATGGATATAGTAAGGGGATGACAGAGGTTTTTCCAAGGTATTGGCAGTGAGGTAGAGAGAAGGGAAAACATCTGCAAGATCATGGAATGGTTATACCTGTAGGACCCGTTTACTGGTTGCAGATGGAATGCGAAGAGTGAAGTGAAGTCAAAGATCATACCAAGAGTGTGATCCTGGGAGCTCTAGTGCATAATGCTACTCCTGGTAAATCTGGGGAGGCGGAAGCATCAAAATGTAAAAGATAATGTCAGCTTGCAGGATTGTGTGCAGACAAAGCTTTCCTAAGCGTGGATAATAGTGTTAATAAGAACAACAGAATCTGTTCTTATCATTTAGCAGAAGTCTGCAGGGGGAGGATCAAGCAAAATGATATACAAAGTATGTTTCAAATAAGTAGTTTTCTCATCTATAATTGTCATGGACTGAATTGTGTCCCCCAAAGATTTGTGCATCAATTTGGCTAGGCCATGATTCCCACTATTGTGTGATTTTCTACCATTTTTTCCTGTGTTGTAAATCCTGTCTCTATGATGTTAATGAGATGGGATTAGTGGCAGTTATGTTAATGTGAAAAAAAAAAAAAACCCAAACCCACTGCCATCAAGTCTATTCCAACTCATAGCGACCCTATAGGACAGAGTAGAACTGCCCCACAGAGTTTCCAAGGAGCGCCTGGTGGATTTAAACTGCTGGCTTTTTGGCAGGATTCAATTTACAAGACTACATTGTGTCTTAAGCCAATCTCTTTTGAGGTATAAAAGAAGGAAGTGAGCAGAGAGACATGGGGACCTCATACCACCAAGAAAGCAGTGCCGGGTTTGCACCAGAGGTTCCTGCACTGGAAGCTCCTAGACCAGGGGAAGATTCATAACAAGGACCTTCCTCCAGAGCTGACAGAGAGAGAAAGCCTTTCCCTGGAGCTGATGCCCTGAATTCGGACTTCTAGCCTACTAGACTGTGTGAGAGAATAAACTTCTGTTTGTTGGAGCTATCTACTTGTGGTGTTTCTGTTACAGCAGCACCAGATAACTGAGACAATAATAGATACTTTTTAAATTGCCCAGGCAACTGTTTTTGATCCTTCCAGTTATGTTTAGGAGAATTGTAAAAATGGCATGGGGTGTCATCTGACCTCCTCTAACTTCACAAAGGGAAAGGGAATCAAGATCAACAGCCCAAGGCTGATTTCTATGAGGCAGAGGTCAGACTTGCCTCCAGCTTCCAAACTTTTTACCAATTCTGACACCAATGGTCCCTCCTACGGCACTCTCTATTTCTCTGCTGCGTTTGATAACCTGTTGTGAGGGCCACACAGAACTCACAGACAATGCTCATGATTATGGTATTATGGGGTTTATTAGGGAAGGTTCAGGAATGCTCAGAATACCGTTCTTTCATCAGGACAGCCTCTTCTTATTCACACCTGCAGGCATGCCTCTCCCTGGCCCTTGGCCTCTGCCCTGCTCAGGCAAGTGTTAAAAAGCTCTTTTAGTGTCCAGAGACACCCCACCCCACTCTACCAGCAAGCCTAGGCCTGGAGATGCTCAGCTTTCTGCCTCTGTGAGCTGGGAAGCCCACCGTGCTGTCTCTTGTCAGTCTCTTGGTTCTGCTACCTCCACTTCTCTCCATCTCCAGCGTTACAACTCCCTCTCTCTGTTTCCTGAAATGAGGAGGCTCTCAGTGCAAGGATCCTGGGTCCAAAGGATGTGCTTCACTCCTGGCTCTTTTTCTTGGTGGTGGTGAGAACCTCCCTTTCAGCCTCTGGGATGGCTCATTTTAAGCCTAGAGGGATGGCAAAACTGACCAATCTTCTAGTTAGGGCTCCATACACCTTATTTGCATGATGCTACCACCACAATGATGCCTTGCACTTTACTTATATTATTAGCAAGCTATCCAATTCCCTCAGTGGGCCACAAGCACCTCATTTACATAGCACCACCCAGTCATTTGGTGGGAGTTACCAAGACTATGGCTGGAAGGGCCATATTAAGTAATTCACTGCACTGAAAGAGTATTATTAATATATTATTAATATCCCTTTCTAAAAGAAAGAGATGAAAAACTCTTCTTGTAAAGTTCTACTAGACTATCTTTAAGGTCACAATCAGTGTCTTAGTCTTCTGTGGTAATTTCGGGTCCCTGAATTCAAGGGCATTAAATGCCAGGGAGATAGTTTGGGGTTAATTTCAGAGCCAAAAGGGAGTCATAATTTCTTGACTCAGGGTATCCTGGAAAGATTAGTTTTTGAGCAGAGGACAGCCTGGATTAGGAAGGGAAGATGGTAAAAGCAGAGAAGCAAGAGACCTCATGTAAATGGGAGAGCACAACATCTGATGTCAGTAAGAGGACAAAGGGGACTTTGAAATCTCTGTGGCTAGGGCACGAGAAATCCAAAATCTGAGCGCTTAGATCCAACCCAGGGGAAAGAGTCTTTTCCTCCACGTTGACCTTGCTAGATCCCAAGTGTGACAAAATGTGGATGCCTTGGGAAAGCTGGGCTTGTTTTCACACTGTCTTCACAAAGCTTTCATCTGGAACACATTTGTGTGTGTGTATGTATGTATGTGAAATAGAACAAGTCGGAAATGCAGTTGGCTTAGGAAATTGAGCTAACTGGATATTTCCTCCCTGGCTTTTCCTTGGTATAGCCTTTTCTTTTCTCTGCCTATCCCCAGAGTTTATCTTTTGCTCCAGTACTTGCTGTTATAGTTGGTGGTGGTCTTCACTAAACTTGAAAGATCACCTTCAGTGGATTTGTTGGACTCAGGGTGGAGTAGAGAGAAGAGAATGTTTGGCCAGATGTTTTTCTCTTATCAATTATAACAGTATCACTGAAGCCTTAGTTTTCATTCTGGGCTAGATGGAAACATTATAGGTGGGATTCAGCTAGAGGTCAAGATATCGTCACACCATTGATTCTACCTTGTCACTGTAATATGTAACCTCTGCATTTTTTTTTTTTTTTTATGGTGTAAGTGAGGATTGGAGTTGGCTTCATCCCCCAAGAAAATGAATAGTATTTGATAAAATTCAATGTATATACTTAACATAAATAAGAGAGTTGGCCTGGAAAATTATGTGCCATGTGAGAAAAACAGGGATTTATATCCACTTTACATTGATCTCAGAGAATGTCACTCCCCTCCACATGCTGTCACTTTATTCTCTCTTCCAGCTCCTGCTTCTCTCTCCACATCCTACCAAATGCCGAATGCCCTCACATTGTTTACAAGCCTCTACTTGGCGTCTCTCCCAGATCTACTGTTGTTGCCATGGTTCTATGTGCCAGGCAATCCTTACCCTTTCCTTACCTTAAAGCATTGGTTGTACAGATAATGACTGAGGAGTGATCCAGAGCATGCAGGGAACAATAGACAGCCCAACAATAGATGACAACCTCAGGATCCTGATTATTACAGGCAGTGAGAGCCATAAATAGGAAGTCTTCCCTGGTCACCAAATCAAGGGAAAAGGGAACATCGGTAGGAGAATACCTTGTGCCTCTTGGTTCAGACAACTGTTGGGCTATATTCCATGCTGATGTATAAAATGGAGAGATTGCAGAATCTCCTATGTGAGAAATTTTGTCTTTTGTGTTGACTTGAAAATTTCAGGGAGAGTTTAGTTAGGTCCTAAAAGGTCATTTAATTGTATGGAACCTAAACTTTATCACTGGCCTATACAAAGAATCTACGTTTTACTTGTAGCTTATGTTGTGAAGTCAAAAACTTCCTGCGTGGTGAACTCTACTACCTTTGAGGTTGTGGGTGCGTCATAGCTAGTGGTTTAGAACTCTGGGAGGCTCTTAAACTCTGTTGCTGTTACTTAGACTACTGAGGGGAGTACTAAAAGAACACGGAGTCTGGAGTCCAAGCTGTCCTCCATAGCTGAAGGGGCACCTATAGGTGTTTCTGCCTTCCAGTCTCCTGCCAGTGCCTCCTATTAGAGAACCTAACAGGTTGCAAGTTGACAAGGGAATATAGAAAGTATAGACTGCAGATCCCCAAGCCCCAGCCTCTGGAACAAAGTGTGGAGTACAGCAAAGGGATCTTGGAGCTGAGCTACAACAGGTCAATAAAAAGCACAATGGCCCAGTCAGGACAAGCGTCCAGGTCATATGAATTCAAATAGGCAGTCTCTGACTTATGACAGGTTCTGTTCCGTCGTAAGTTGGTTCTGATGCAAGACTAATACCTCTTTTTTTTTTTTTCATTTTTATTATCATTGCCTTTTATTATCAGTATCTTTATAAATCTGATCTTCAAACATCTGGAAGTGAATATCTGTGAATGATAACATCAGCAAATTATGCACTACAGCATTGTCAATAGTACATATTACTAATGATAAGATGTAAAAATAAAAAAATACCAATATAAGTGCAGTTTGTTGTAACTTGAATATGTTGTAAGTCGGGGACTACCTGTAAAGCTTTATAAAATCATCAAAGGAACGAAGGAAAGGAAAGGAAGGCAGGCCAAAGGAAAGAAAGAGAAATATAATTTTTAGTAGGGAAAAACTTTTATATAAATCACAGATTCTATTTTACTATAAATCTAATCACTTACTCTGTGTTCAAACTGAGAATAATGCACATTTTCTGTTATACCCCAGACCATAAAGCTAAATGCTAAACTTGACATCTGTACCTCTGACATAATAGAATTCTACTCAATATGAAAAACCATAAATTGGAAGACTGGTTTTTATGCCTTACCTCATTAAACTTACTTAGGAACCTTTGGGGCCACTGGTGGGGTGGAGTGCAAAAGAGTAATGCTCTCTTCTCACTGCTCCTCTGCTCCCCCCTCCTCCCAATTTAACTAAAATCATCTCTCTCTCTTTTGTAATTTCTTGTCCATATTTTGCATCTTCATAATTTTTTGTCTAAGTTTCTTCTGTTAAAAATATTTTGATAATTTCTGGTGTAAATTCTGCTACCAATTCCATCTCTACTGAAGAGGGAATAATAAGAAATGTGCTTAAGATACAGAAAAATATTTAAATAAAAATAACCAAAATTGCACATTTGCCTCTCAGGAAAAACCTGCTATGTGAGCATTACTATTGAATAAGAGCACAGGCTCTAGAGCCAAATCACCAGAGTTCAAATTCCATCTCTGACATGGCTTTGAAGCTATGTGACCTTAGGTTACTTAATTAACCTCTCTGTGGTTACGTTTCCTTGCCTGTAATAATAATAATAACAAAGATGGTAAATATATCATAGGATCATGGTTAAGATGAAAGGAAATAACCCAGGCAAAGTGCTTAGATACACACTGTCTTAGCTATCTAGTGCTGCTACAACAGAAATACCTCCCATGGATGGCTGTAACAGACAGAAATTTCTTCTCTTACAGTCTAGGAATCTAGAAGTCCAAATTCAGGGTGCCAGCTCCCAGGGAAGGCTTTCTCTCTCTCTCAGCTCTGGGGGAAGGTCCTTGTTATCAATTCTCACCTGGTCTAGTAGCTTCTCAGCACAGAGACCCCAGGTCCAAAGAACACACTCTGCTCCTGGTGCTTCTTTCTTGATGGTTTGAGATCCCTCTCATCTTTGTTTGATTCTTTTATATCTTAAAAGAGATTGACTCAAGATACAACCCTAATCCTGTAGATTGAGTCCTGCCTTAGTAACATAACTGCCCCTAATCTTGTCTCATTAACATCATTAAAAAAAAAAAAAAGAAACCAAACTGGCAGCCATCAAGTCGATCTGGACTCATAGCGACTCTATAGGCAGAGTAGAACTGCCCCATAGGGTTTCTAAGGAGCAGTTGGTGGACTTGAACTGCCGACCTTTTGGTTAGCAGCTGAATGCTTAACCACTGCGCCACCAGGGCTCCTCGTTAACATCATAGAGGTTAGGATTTACAGCACGTAGTATAATCACGTCAGATCACAAAATGGTGGACATCCACACAATACTGGGAATCATGGCCTAGCCAAGCTGACACACATTTCTGGGGGACACAATTCAATCCATAACACATACCGGTAGGGCATTTGATAGATAGTAAGTTCTCAATAAATATCATTATCACCAAATTTACTGATGAGTAATCTGAGGCTTGGATGTTAAATTTTTTTCTATTATCACAAACTTAGAAAATGTAAAGTCTGAATAAAATCCAAATATTCCAAATGTAAATATTAGCTGTATTATTTTCCCACACTACTACACTACACTGCCTCTCCATCATAAATTTAACTTAATTTCCTGATAGCATCGTATGTTAAACTCTGTGTTGGCTTATTCACTGGTAGACTTTAAAACTGAAATCAATTCTTTGGTGAACTGATTTATTTTTTATGACCTATATTTTTCTTGAACTCTTAAAAAAGTGGAATTTGTGGCAGCTAATAATAAATAAAAAATATTACAGTGAGATCAGCAAGCTTAAACCTTTAGTAACAATAAAAATAAAAGTTACGTAATATATATATTTAAAGAAAAGGGTAAAATATTTTTTAAAAGCATAGCTAAAAAATTATAGCTGCAGAATGAAAAATTTTGCTCTGGATTTCTTAGCAGAAAAGGCGAAGGAAGACAACTGATCGGTTATATAGCAGGGAGGATTGAAAAAAATATATTCATCAGAAAGATAAAGATTTTTCGTACTACAGGCCGAGGGGTCTTAAATGTCATCTCTTAGAAGAGAGACTGCTAGATACCATTTTCATGTATAATTTGTTTAAGAAGTGGTTCCTGATTGCTGTAGAAAAAGAATATAAAAATAAGAAGAGGGAAAATGAAATAACCCCGAATCCTACCCCTGGTAACGATGTGGTATATCTTTCATTCACTTCCCCATGTGCGTAGATACTCAGAGTATGTACTGTATCAGGTGAGATGAGTTGTATTGTGTGTGGTCGGAGACCACCCCAAGATATCAGTGGCTTAAAACAAGTTTTCTGCTACATCTCTATTACAGGTCAGTCTCTGATCTCACATCACTGGCATTATTACCCTGGATGGAACTGGAAAAGCCGCTCTGGTATGTTGCCAGTTGCAACAGCAGAGATAAAAGAAATTCTGGAGGGTCTCCCATCAGCAATTAAACACTCGGTCCACTAGGAGTCTACTTTCACTACAACTCAGAACTAGTCAAAGGACCCCACCCAACCATAAGGAGGGCCAGAATGTACAATTCTACCATGTGACCAGCAATATTTGGCAAACCAGAATGTACAAGCAGTTCTCCAACCGGTCCTTTTCACTTAACGGTGTATTGGGAATATCTTGCTATGATTTTAATTAGTTGTCTAAAATATCTTCTTTAATATCTACATGACATTTAGTGCATAAGGTCAGGCTGTGGGCCAGCAAGCTGAGGTTCAGTGCAGGGCTCCAGAGCAAGCAGGTTGAGGTCTCGATGCAGGAAAATGGAAACACATCATCTATGAAGGTGGGTCCAAAAACTGGGGCTGTATGTCAAAGGTATGGGCAAGGGCCTTCAGTACTTTTCTTTCTTTTTGAAAATTACTGAATGTTGAATAGGCTCCAGAAATTGTATTTAGACTTCTAGCAGAAAAAAAATAATTTCCATTATTGAAAAGTTCCAGTAAAGTTTAAAACATTATGTAAAAATACCTGCAATATGATATCCAAATACCCTCAAATTAAAAAATCTCAAACTGCATTTTGAGTTCATATTTTATGCATTGCTTTCGTATACACAGAGCCCTTGTGGTGCAGTGGTTAAGAGCTTGACTGCTAACCAGAAGGTTGGCAGCTGGAATCCACCAGTTTTTCCTTGGGGAGCAACTACCTATGGGGTAGTTCTACTCAGTCCTACAGGGTCGCTATGAGTCAGAATCAACTCAATGTCAATGGGTTCGGTTTTGTTTTGGTTTGATTTATGTAATGCTATTTAGGAGATGCTAAAATCATAGAAAATATTTTCTTGATGTGCAGTCATGTTGGAAACAAGTGGGAAAAAAAAAAGTCCTTTTGCTAGTACAACTGTTTTTAATACAGGAAATTACATCTAAGTTTTAAATGCCATCTGGCTCATGTGCCTTTAATTCCATGGATATACTTTAAAAACCTTTTAATGAAAAACTGTCATTCAGGCTACAGTTCAGCATCAAAAAAAACCAAAAAAACCCAAACCCATTGCCATCGAGTTGATTCCGGCTCACAGCGACTCTGTAGGACGGAGTCGAACTGCCCCACTGGGTTTCCAAGAAGCAGCTGGTGGATTCAAACTGCCAAGCGTTTTGGTTAGCAGCCTGTAGCTCTTAACCACTGCTCCACCAAGGCTCCACAGTTCAGCTTCACAGTCGATCAAATTTGGGAAGATGGAGATAAATAAATACAAAATAACTAAAAAAAATTTTAGATATGGATTTTAACGGGTATGTTTATTTGTTTTTTAATTCTCACAATTTGGAGAAAAGCTAAAAAAAAAAAAAAGAGCGAGAGAGAGAATTCTATAGGCAACCTAAAAGTAAAATTTCCTTTCAATGTTTGATAAATAGCCATTCTCTAGATACACATACATGATCTATACCTCTTAACCACAGGACCAGGTGAGGTCACAGGAAAAAAAAAAAATGCATGTTGATACTCCAATTTGGTCCAAGTTCCAACAGAATCTTTTTTTGGGGGGTTAAAACAGTAGAAATTTATTCTCTTACAGCTCTGGAGGCCAAAAAGCTGAAATCAAATTCTTGGTCAGCGATGCTCCCTCTGAAGGCTCTAAGGGAGAATCCAGTCTCAGCCTCTTCAACCTTCTGGCGGTTCCAGGGTTTTTTGATTTGAGGCTGCATTGCTCCAATCTCTGTCTTCATGGTTACATTGCCTTCTCCTCTTCTGTCTGTCTCTTCTCTGTGTGTTTCTTATAAGGACATTTTTTTGTTTAGCTTGATATATATATTTAAAATGAACTTTAGATGAAGGTTTATAGAACAAACTAGTCTCTCATCAAACAGTTAGCATACATATTCCTGTATGACATTGGGTAACAACCCCATGACATGTCAACACTCTCCCTTCTCAACCCTGGGTTCCCTGTTACCAGCTTTCCTTTTCACTCCTACCTTCCAGTCCCCGCTCCAGGGCTGGTGTGCCCCTCTAGTTTTGTTTTGTTTTATGGGCCTGTTCAATCTTTGGCTGAAGGGTGAACCTCAGGAGTGGCCTCATTACTGAGCTGAAAGGGTGTCCAGGGTCCATACTCTCCGGGGTTCTCCAGTCTCTGTCAGGCAAGCAAGTCTGGTCTTTCTTTTTGAGTTAGAATTTTGTTCTACATTTTTCTCTAGCCCTGTCTGGGACCCTCTATTGTGATGCCTGTCAGAGCAGTGAGTGGTGGTAGCCAGGCACCATCTCGTTGTACTGGACTCAGTCTCGTAAAGGCCATGGTAGACATGGTCTATTAGTCCTTTGAGCTAATGTTTTCCTTGTGTCCTTAGTTTTCTTCATTCTTCCTTGCCCCCAAAGGCGTGAGACCAGTGGAGGGTCCTAGATGGCCGCTCACAGGTTTTTAAGACCCCAGACACTACTCACCAAAGCAGAATGTAGAACATTCTCTTTGTAAACTCTGTTCTGCCAATTGAGCTAGACGTTCCCTGAGATCACGGTCCCCACAGCCCTCAGCCCAGCAATTCAGTCCCTCAGGGAGTTTGGATGTGTCTATGGAGCTACCATGGCCTTGCCTTGTACAGGTTATGCTGGCTTCCCCAGTATTGTGTACTGTCTTACCCTTCACCAAAGTTACCACTTAACTATTATAGTCTATTAAGTGTTTTTCCATTCCCACCTCCTCCACCCTCATAACCATCAAAGATTGTTTCTTTTTCTATGTAAACCTTTTCATGAGTTTTTACAGTAATGATTTCATGCAATATTTGTCCTTTTGTGTTTGACTTACTTCACTCAGCATAATGTCCTCCAGATGCATCTATGTTATATGATGCTTCACGGATTCATCGTCCAAGAGAATCTTGTCAGATTCACTTGTTGACTGACGATCTGGTGTGGAAAGGTGTTTTTTAACTTTACCTAGATTACCTGTGCTTCGCCTCCATTGCAACTTAAATGTAGCCTGATGGGACATTTTAAACGTCTGTATATTTACACAATTTTAGCCTTATATTTGCTCTGGGAGGATCAATGGTCCACTTATAGGATATTAGCTTCCTGATTTTTACAAATAATCACCGGTTTTACCTCTTTCTCCTGAGATAGGAACCTTAAGTAAATTCCAGACATGAAAGTCAATTACGGACCATAGTATGTTTAAATGGAGTCCTGGGTAGTGAAATGGTTAAAGTGCTCAGCTGCTCACTGAAAGGTTGGAGGTTCAAGTCCACCTACAGGCACCTCAGAAGAAAGGCCTGGTTATCTAATTCTGAAAAATCAGTTGTTGAAAACGCTATACAACATAGTTGTACTCTGAGACATATGGGGCCAACATGAGTCAGAATTGAATTGATGGCAAGTGGTAGTAGTAGTATGTTATGTACGCCTTACTTTTGAAATGGTTTTTAAAAAGAATTCTAAGAGAAATTTTAAACAGATTTGTAGTAAAATCTATTTTCCTTTTATTTGTGTGTATATGTGTGTGTGTTTTCCATCATACTTTTAGACTTAAAAGATTATCTTCACTCCAGAAATTTGGTTCGTTCTCGAATTTATTTTCTCTCCTTAACTCTCAAGTCTTTCTGAATTTAATATGGGATCCAGGAATAAACTGAGAAATGAATGTTTTTTTTTGTTGTTGTTTAGAGTTACTAGTCAATTGTATCAGCACCACTTACTGAGTAATGGTCCTCTCCTTTATTGATTTGTCAAGACTTTGTCATATAAAACTCTTATGGAATAGAGTCTATTTATGGGCAAGCTATTGTATTTCATCAATTTGTCTGTCTCTGTGCCGGTAGCCTTGAAATATGTGTCAGTTTATGGGAAGTCTGGTACTTCTTCCTTTTGAAGATCTTATTCATTCTTACCAAATTACTTTTTAGATGAACCTTATTTCCATCTCTGTTAACGTCTAAATTATAAAGATAATTAGTCATGGAAAACATTTGAAACCTTATTAAAGTATAAATAAAACCCAGACCAGTTGTTGTTGAGTCAGTCTGACTCATGGTAACCCCATGTGTATCAACTGTGCCCACAAGGTTTTCAGTGGTTGATTTTTTGGAAGTAGATCGATCACCACGCCTTTCTTCAGAGAAGTGTCTAGGTGGGCTTGAACCGCCATCCTTTTGGTTAGCCACTGAACATGTTAACCATTTGTACCACCCAAGGACTCCTACTAAAGTATAAATAAGAAAAAGTGCAATTTCCTGCTCTTTCTCACCCTTACTGTTCCACGTTTTCTACTCCATAGGTGTATCCATTGTCAATTATGTTGTGCCCAGATGAACTCTCAAATATTTGGTAAGGTTAAAAACAAATTATCAGTGATTTTTTTGTTGTCATTGAAGTTGTGTTAAAGTGATACATTAACTTAAGAAAAATTGACATCTTAGGAATGTTCAGTCTTCCTATTCAGAAACATAATATGTGAATTTGCTTAAGCTTTATTTTATATACCTCATGAAAAATTCATAATTTTATTTATATAGAGCCCAACATTTTGTATGGTTTATTTCCAGATAGTTTATGCTTTTGTTAATACTGTGAAGGAATTTCTTTTTTCTATATATTTTCCTTCTGATCACTAGTGGTATAAATAAATGCTCTTTATTTTTGTCTGGTAGTCTTCTATGAAAGACTTTGGGTTTTTATACTAAATAATCACATCATCTGAAATTTCTGATAATTCATTATCCTTTTGAAGGTTAAGGTTGTGTGTCACCTGGGCTGGGCCATGGTTTTCAGTGGTTTGGCAGTTATGAGGTAGTGTGGCAGTCGTATAATGTTGTGACCACTTCCATGATGAGATTTGATATAATGTGATCACCTCCATGATGGAGTCTCCTGTGAGTAGCCAACCAGTTGAAAGGGAGTTTCCTTGGGTGTGTGGCCTGCACTGAATATAAGTGGACATTCTGGCTAGGCTGGTGGGCTTTTGCTCACTCTGGATCCTGCAGCTGGCTCCTGTTCTTCTGACCTCCAGTTCTTGGAAACTGAGCTAGCAGCTTACCTGTGGTCTTGCCTGCCAATCTTGGGATTTCACCATCTTTAAATCCGTGAGCAAGAGCCCTGCTGTCTGAGCTGCCAATCTTGGGTTTGCTAGCCTCTGCGGCTATGTGAATCAGGAGAGCCATCTATCCTGAATCATGGACTTGGGATGTTCCAGCCTCTACAACCACATGAGCCATTTCCTTGATATAAGTCTCTTTCTATATATATTTATAAGCTTTACTGGTTTTGCTTCCCTAGAGAATCCAGCCTAAGACAATTGTCCATATTTGTACCTTTGTTTTTGTAGTTTATATTTTACCACTTTTGAAAACTTTTAGAACAACACTAAATAACAGTGGTAATAATAGAAGCTCTTATTATTCCTGACGATAAACAAATTGATGAAATTGAAAACCTTTGTTGAGAAGCAGAATAGCATAGTGCTACAAGTGAAGGTTCTGGAGCCTCACTGCTGAGTTAAAACCCTGGCTCCGATCTTCCTAGAGGTATAAACTCTCTATGCTTTACATTTCTCATCTGTGAAATCTAGTAATAACATTTTTCACCTCATACAGTATTGGTGAGGATTAAATGAATTAATGTTTTACCATTGCTTACAAGAGTTTTGGCACAACGGTAAGCACTTGATGCCATAATTAGTGTTTTATTTTATCAGATGCTCTTAAGACATCTTCAATATGCACTAATAATCCAGAAAATAGCAATGTACTAGTTTAAAAACACTCAACTAATGGAGCGCAGTAAGTCAGCGTTTTCCTTTTTTCTCTCTCTGTTTTAATGCTGAAGTATATTAAATTAGCTCTGTATTTTTTATTGCAACATTTTCCAAAGAATATTGTTTATTCTTTGGAGTCTGTGTAAATTAGTACCATTTGTATTTATGCGGCTGTAGGCTGCTGGAAGTGAAATGTGGTTTTCAGTAGTTCTAACTACTAGAAAGCCCTATTGCTTGAGCTGACTGCCTCTTTGCCATTCATCCAAAAACAATCCAGCTGTTATACTTTTAAGGAATTGGAAGCTGAAGAAGATGGCTCCCGTGGTCAATCTTTGTCTTATATCTGGCTCTCCCTGTTCAGCAGAAGTATGATTGGAGATATGTGTTATGGGGCTCCAAGAAGATGACAATTAATTTTGGGATATTTCAGTCTCCAAAAAAACCCCTCAGGCCTCAGAAATACTCTCTTCTCTCTAGGTACTCTCGTTCCTTTGGGGGGATCTCATCTAATCACTGGACTTTAAATGCCATCTTCATGCTAATGACAGAGTCCCTGGTTGGTAGAAAGGGTTAGCATTCAGCTACGAACTGAAAGGTTGGCAGTTAAAATCTACCCAGAGGTACCTCAGAAGAAAGACCTGAATTTCTGAAAGGTCACAGCCACTGAAAACCTAGTGGAGCACAGTGCTACTCTGACACACAGGCAGTCTCCGCAAGTCAGAATCTTGTCAACAGCAACTGGTTTGGTTCGTTTTTTTCATATGCTAATGGATCCCCAGTTTTCGTGTCCAGCCCTGACCACAACCCTGCTCACCATATTCGTATGTTCAACTGCCGATTTAATAGTCTTATTCCTGGTGTTAACCAGAGTGTCTCTAATATTACAATGTTTAGTATTATGTCTATTGATTTGAAATTGAATGTCTTTGTCGAAAGGCAGAATAGCATGGAGTTTCAAGTATTATATTTAGACGTCTATTATGCATCTCAATTTTAAAATGTCCAAAACTGAACTCACGAACTCATGAGTTCATGAGAGTAGGGACTTTGTTTTGTTCACAAATACAGTAGTCCCCCTTTATCTGCCGGGATACGTTCCAAGACCCCCATGGATGCCTGAAACCACGGAGAGCATCAAACCTTATATATGCTATTTTGATCTATACATACATACCTATGATAAAGTTTAATTTATAAAATAGGCACGGTAAGAGATTAATAATATAGCTAATAATAAAATAGAATAACTATAACAATACACTATATAAAAAGTTATGTGAAAGTCGTCCTCAGAAGGGGCAGAGTGGGAAGGTTCAAGATTTCATCATGATACTCATTTAACAATTTTGGACAGTTGTCCCCAGGAAACTGAATCACCAGAAAGCAAAACTGTGGATAAGGGGGCACAGCTACTCTGTACCGAACTCCTGATCTCCAAACCTGCTCCTTCCTAGTGTTCTCCATTATAGTACATGGAAACTGCTAACTACTTTCCCTGCTGCAGTCTTTGCCTATGTACAGTCTGTTCCCAACACAGCAGCCAGAAACATCCTGTTAAATACAAATTAGATCTTCTTGTTCCTCTGCCCCAAATCCTTCACTGGTCATCCATCTTAAATGGAATAAAACCCAAGTTCTCATTATGTCCTCCAGATCCCCCACCTCCACACCACATCCCCATTGGTGACTTCATCACATCCTGGTCTCTGCCTCACTCATTCCACTCCAGCCCCTGCACCTTCCTTACAGTCACTCTCCTGTCTCAGCACCTTTGCACTTGTAGCTTTCTCTGCCTAGAACACCCGTCCCTCAGATGTCCACAAGACTCTCTCACTGCCTTCAAATCTTTCAGTTTAAACAACATTTTATCAAAGAGCTTTCCCCTAACATGTCACATAAAATGGCCTCTGTACCCTACCCCAGTTGCTCCCTGTCCATTTTCTTGGTTGCATTTTTCTTTATAGCACTTATTTTTATCTGACATAAATTTTTTGTTTGCTTACTGTCTGTCTTTCTGCACTAGCATGTAAGCTCCGTGGGTGTAGGGGCTTTGTTTTGTTCAGTAATATACCTTCAGGGCCTCGGAGACTCTTTGGCACCTAACAGCATTCAACAAATATTTAATGAGTGAATGAATTCTACCATTCTAATTTTTTTTTTTTAATGGTGATGATATGTAATGCATGTCCAGTTAACAACATAAATATCTGAAAAAGAGTGAAAATAATATTTATTATGTGTCTCTTGGGTGTCAGAGCTGTGTCGGAGAGTTTATATAATAGCGCTTCTGAGAACGGGGAGCTTGTTCAGTTATAGTCTCCACTTCTCTTTAGGGTTTTAACTTTACTCAAGGATTTGCTTTGTACATAGGTGGTATGATTTTAGAAATGCTCACAAAAATACAATAGTTCATCCAGTTCTCTAAGGACTTAAGATGCTTTAAACTGAGGGAAAAGTTCTTTGTTTATCCATAAAAAAAAAAAAAAATGAGAAAACAAAATTCACATATTAATACTCCATTGGAGAGGTGATATAGATTAAATATGTTTGACTCATAAATGAGTACATTATTTTGATAAAAGAGAGGGAAATGACACAGAATGATACAGTCACAGAGGTTGGGGACACCAATAGCAATCTGACTATTCCTCTAAAATAGCCTCATGGGTAATAACGAAAGGAAGTCATGTGGGCCTGGTTTTAAATTCTTGTCTGAATTTGGTGCCTGTGTGATGAAGGCAAGATGGTCTGGATCTCAAATTAGTTCCCTAATTTGTAAAGTAAGTTTTTCTGGTGTATTAAAGCTGAAATAATAAGGATAATGCTTAGGACAGTGCCTATCAGATTTAGAAAATGGCCAATAAGTAGTAGCTTTTTTGGATATTTTTCTCTAGGGCTAGGTTTTGTTTCATAAAGGTATTAGGCTCTTGTTTAGAAATAAGTGTTACATGTCAATAATTAGAGAAAGAAAGTTAAAATTTCAGTCTTCAAAGAGATTCTTAATGTTTTGCTTCCCTAGATGAACACTGTGGTGTGTTTATAGAGTCCAAATATTTTACTGGACAAATGCTGTGACCTCATTCAAACCTATGCTTTCAGTCCCTCTTTTAAAGCTTTTTAATGGTAAGTAGTTTTTTTTAGTTATAGTACGAGGTCCAATTTGAGGACCATAAGGTCTCCTTTTCTCTACCTGAATGGTCTGAGGCCCCTTCAACCCCGCTGACTATGAGACAACTCTTGGAGGAGGTCTTGGGGTTGCCCTCATGTAAGAAAGAAAGCCCATAATTTTGATATGTTGTGAAGCCGAGAATGTAGTTTCCAAATGCCGGCTCATGAGTATGTCTTTTCTTTCTTCCCCAATGAAGTTCTTATAAAAAATTGCAACTTATTTTTAAGTTCTGAGTTCATAGTCTTATTTTCTATACCATCATGATGAGGCAAACACTGATTATTGAATTAAGTTAAATATTGGTATAAAAATGTTGGGAGAGTGGGAGAGGAAAGATGAAGGGAAGTGAGCTGAATCTGTCATAACATGTAGGAAATCAATAAATAATGACTTAAATCCAAGCATCCGTGAATACTCATATTATTTGTCATTGTGGAGGTAGTTGCTTCTGGGAACTGGATTATTTCTCTTCAAAAGACTCTTAGGACCATCTGATTTTTAAATTATATGCATGTATTAGTTTTTTTTTAGTTTGTTAAAAATAGGCATAAAGTTAAAGTAGAAATGAATAAACAGTATAAACACAGTAAAGATGAAGATGTTCAGTTGTCAGAAAGGAGCGTTTTCAACTGATTAATGATATTACCATGAGATGACCATGTACAGATGTTGTGGGGGTATAGCTTCATCATTTTGCCTGTGGGAAAAGATCTACTATGGGAGAAATAGTTAAGTATCTCTCAGAAACAAGTGGGCTAGCCATTAGGAGAGGGTTGTGATTGGTGGGGAGAATCTTCTATACTGAAGGACAGTGTTCCTTTGCTTTCTCAGAAACATAAGCTATTTTTACTACAGATACTTTTAGTTTAGCCTTGAGTTCTTAAGTCCATTCTTTTTTTATGCATAGGTCTGGGATCTAGTAACTACAAATGGAGATCCCAGCGCCAACACTATGGTGCAAGAAGCAAAGTAAGGAACCTCAGAGACTATTTGCCAGTAAGTGATCAGATTGAACAACTTAATTTTACCTTGTCATTTCAGAAGCTACATATGCCAGATATAGGGCTGATCTGGGATGTTACCTTGAAAATGGCTAGGTGCTATTCTTGGTCACCATATAGGAAAACGTTCCAAGACCCCCTAAGGACTTGTTACTCAAAATGAGGCGTACAAGCCAGCTTCATTGCCATTACTGGGAAGGCTGTTGAAAAGTCAAAATCTCCCAATCAGCCCTAGTAAATCAAACTCTACTGAATCAGAATCTGCAGTGTAATAAGACCCCAAGGCATTTTCACATTAAAGTTTGAGAGGCTCTGCTCTAAGGAACCAGGATGTGGAGACAGATGGGCCGATGAGAGCTGTGTAAACCAAAAACAAAGCTCGTTGCTGTCGAGTTGATTTCGACTCATAGTGACCCTATCAGACTGAGTAGAACTGGCCCATAGGGTTTCCAAGGAGCGCCTGGTGGATTCGAACTGCTGACATTTTGGTTAGCAGCCATAGCTTCTTAACCACTACACCATCAGAGTTTCCAAAAGTGTAAAATGCCAAGCTGAAAGGTGCAAGTGGGCAGGAGTCAGGCTGGGCAGCAAAAGCTAATGACCACAAGAGGAGGGTCTGCATGATACAGCTAGATGGACCAAAACCAGGTGGTGACTTATCAATGTCTGTATCCATTAGTGGAAAGGAGAAAGACATTTTTGGATTGAGAAATTAAAGATTCTAGTTTAGAGATTTGTATTTAGCTTCTGCACCCTGCCTCCTACTCAACCCAAAACTGGACAGGCAAGTAGGAAAGGCATACCTAAGCTGGCTAGAAATAGGGACCCTTTTCAAGGCTAAAGAAGTTATAGCTGATGAGAAATCATTCCTGCTTCTTTTTGAAACGTTGTTTGCAGACACATTTTCTGCATTTAAATAAGAGAGGAAAATAACACCCAATTAAGCCTAAAATATTCAGGAAAAAAATGGAAAGCCATGAAACCTAATGGTAAGTGTGCCTTCATCACTCATTTATCAATAGAACTACTGAGCAGGTATTAGCTGGTCACACATCTCAATTTTCTACAGAGAAAATTAATCAAAAAGATTTGAAATGGTAAAGGCTAATTTTAGTAGCTCCCCATCCTAAGATACAAATCATATTAGTATTTTGTTTTCCAAAGGTCCTGAAGTTTCTTATCTAGCTGGAATGTCCATTAAAACATTCAGGCCTTGAAAAGCATAGACTCATTCGCATAATACAAACAAAAAAAGACAGTAAATGGTTTTGAAACAAATTAACTCCCAGTTATTTAGGCTATGTTTCATACCAAAATATTCTTATTCACCTCCTAGCAACATTCGTTCCATGCTACATATGCAACCATTCATTGATTACATATTAAAGATTTCCCCCAAATTTATCCTTTCTTTACTGAACAGTTTAAGTATTTGCTTAAACAGATTACCAGTTTTGCTTAGACAGTTAAGCCATTTTTAAAATCCCCAGAGACTGATTTTTATCTCTGTAAAAATCTGTAAACGTCTTATTGAGGTTCTTCTTACAGAGTTCCTCACCAGGTAAATTGTAATTTAAAATAGAAATGGGGTGGGGGAGGGGAAGACATTGATAAAAACTGCCAAATGACATTTCCCACTTCTCTCTTTTTTATCCTTGTCATTAAGGTTCCTGTTTCCATCCACACAGCTTAACCATTCACCTGCATTGTTTTGGGCTGAGGGTGAGACAGATTATTTGGATATAGTCCTGGATAGTGTTTCTACAAAATAAAGCAATTGGAGGGTAATTATTAGCTGAAATACTCCCAAATGCTCAAATTTTATGTTCTGGTTCTTTTGAAAAATCGGAGTTAGATAAGAATCTTATCCTAGCTCTTTGTTATCTCCAAGTACAGTCATTGGACTCTGGGGCTTCTAGAGGCTCTCGCCGTTCGTAGGCTGTTCTTTTCCTTTCGGAAGCTCCTTACGAGTACACGTGTATTGCCTTTTGCTCCTTGAGTCGTGTAGCTTGTCCATGAGAAATCCAGAGCCCAATCCAAGACCCTGAACAGTGAATATGAATCATTGTCTCTTCTGAGGCATAATCTATGGGTCCCTAACCTTTAGGAAAACCTCACTACACAAGGCAGCCAAGTGTATGTAGAACTGTTGGAATAAAAGCGGGCAGATGGAACTAGTGAAGAAGAAGTAGTCTTAAGAAGTAAGCTAATGTGCTGGGTGATCAAGAGTTCGGCAGAACCAAGAATTTAGAATAATTCCCAGGATTTCTTTTATATCTAGGAGTAGGCACAGACTTTTTATAATGCATGAGATGTTGCAAATAAATAAAATAAACCACCACCACCACCAACAAAAAAAACCTGGTAGGAATGGGCAAGCACAGAAATGTGAAAGGTTTGGGGCATCAAGGCAGTAGACATCTGGCAACACAGCTTATGTGGTTGTAGTCAAAACATGGGTGCTTTGCCGAATCGCGGAAGCTAGGCTTGGGAGGCAACAGGAAATACATACTTTAAATTAAGTTCTGCTGAATTCCTACTAGGTTTTGCTAGGGACAAGTATCCATTACTGTGGCAGTGACAAAGGCTTTTTATTTTTATTTATTTATTATTTTATTGTACCTTAGATGAAGATTTACAGAACAAACTAACTTCTCATTACACAATTGGTACACATATTATTTTGTGACATTGGTTACCTACCCCATGTCATGTCAACACTCTCCCTTGTCGGCCTTGGGTTCCCTATTACCAGCTTTCCTATCCCCTCCTGCCTTCTGGTCCTTGCCCCTGGCCTGCTGTGCCCCCTTTGTCTCATTTTGTTATGGGCCTGTCTAATCTTTGGCTGAAGGGTGAACATCAGGAGTGACTTCATTACTGAACTAAAAGAGTATTTGGGGCCATGCTCTCTGAGTTTCTCAAGTCTGTGTCAGGCCACGAAGCCTGGTCTTTTTTTGTGAGTTAGAATTTTGTTCTACATTTTTCTCCAGCTCTGTCGGGGACCCTCTCTTATGAACCAAGTCAGAGCAGTCAGTGGTGGTAGCCAGGCACCACCTAGTTGTACCAGAACCAGTCTGGTGGAAGCTGTGGTAGTTGTGGTTCATTAGTCCTTTGCACTAATCTTTCCCTTGCTCCAGATAGGGTGAGACCAGTGGAGTACCTTAAATGGCCACTCACTAGCTTTTAAGACCCCAGATGCTATTCACCAAAGTAGAATGTAGAACATTTTCTTTATAAACTATGTTATGCCAGTGGAGCTAGGTGTTCCTGGAGACCATGGTCCCCACGGCCCTCAGCCCAGTAATTTGATCCCTCAAGGAGTTTGTATATGTCTAAGGAACTTCCATGACTTTGCCTTGGACAAGTTGTGTTGGCTTCCCCAGTATTGTGTACTGTCTTACCCTTCACCAAAGTCACCACTTACCTATTGTCTATTTAGTGTTTTTCCATCCCCACCATTCTTCTCCCTTGTAACCATCAAAGACTGTTTCTTTTTGTGGGTAAACCTTTTCATGAGCTTTTATAGTAGTGATCTCATACAATACTTGTCCTTTTGTGACTGACTTCTTTCACTCAGCATAATGCCCTCCAGATTCATCAGTGTTGTGAAGTGCTTCACAGATTCATCATTGTTCTTTATCATTGCATAGTACGCGATTTTGTGTGTATACCACAATATCCATTCATCTATTGATGGGCATCTAGGTTGTTTCCATTTTTTGCTATTGAGAATAATGCTGCAATGAACGTGGGTATGCATATGTCTATTCATGTGATGACTCTTATTTGTTTAGGATATATTCCTAGGAGTGGGATTTCTGGATCATATGGTATTTCTATTTCTAGCTTTCTAAGAAAGCACCATATCGTTTTCCAAAGTGGTTGTACCATTTTGCATTCCCACCACCAGTGCGTAAGAATTCCAGTCTCTCCACAGCTGCTCCAACATTGTTTTCTGCTTTTTTGATTCGTGACAGTGATGCTGGGGTGAGATGGTATCTCATTGTGGTTTTGATTTGCATTTCTTTAATGGCTAGGGATGGTGAGCGTTTCCTCATGTGTCTGTTAGCCCCTTGAATGTTGTTTTTGGTGAAGTGTCTGTTCATTTCCTTTGCCCATTTTTTAATTGGATTGTCTTTTTGTTGTAGAGGTGTTGGATTTTTCTGCAGATTTTAGAGATTAAACCTTTGTCATAGCCAAAAAATTTTCCCCAGTCTGTAGGTGCTCTTTTTACTCTTTTGGTGAAGTCTTTTGATGAGCATAAGTGTTTTATTTTTAGAAGATCCCAATTATCTAGCTTATCTTCCGGAGTTTGTGTGTTGTTAATCATGGTTTGTGTCCTTTTAATGCTGAGTATTAGGGCCTCTAGTGTTGATCCTATTTTTTTCTTCTGTGATCTTTAGAGTTTTTGGTTTTATATTTAGGTCTTTGATCCATTTTGTATTAGTTTTTGTGTATGGTGTGAAGTGTGGGTCCTGTTTCATTTTTTTAGGTGGACATCCAGTTTTGCCAGCACTCTTTGTTAAAAAGACTGTCTTTTCCTCAGTTGATGGACTTTGGGCCTTTGTCAAAGATCAAGTGACCGTAGGTGGATGGGTTTACATCTGGTTCTCAATTCTGTTCCCTTGGTCAATGTACCTGGCATTGTACCAGTACCAGGCTTTTTTGACTACTAGTCAGGGAGTGCGAGTCTTCCTACTTTATTCTTCTTCTTCAATAGTGCTTTACTTTTCTAGGGCTCTTCCCTTTCCATATAAAGTTAATGATTACTTTTTCCATCTCTTTAAAGAATGCTGTTGGTATTTCGATCAAGGTTGCATTGTATTTGTAAACTGCTTTGTGTAGAATTATCATTTTCACAATGTTGAGTCTGTCTATCCATGAGTATGGTATGTTTTTCCATTTATGTAGGTCTCTTTTGGCTTCTTGCAGTAGTGTTTTGTAGTTTTCTTTGTATAGGTCTTTTATGTCCCTGGTTATATTTGTTCCTAAGTATTTTATTCGGGGCTATTATAAAGGGTATTGTTTTCCTGATTTCCTTTTCGTCGGTCTCTTTATTGGTGTATAGGAATCCAACTGATTTTTGTATGTTTATCTTGTATCTTGCTACTTTGCTTTCCATTAGTTTCAGTAGTTTTCTTGTGGAGTCTTTTGGATTTTCTATGTATAGTATCATATCATCCACAAATAGGGACAGTTTTGCTTCTTCATTACCAATTAAAAAAAAATGCCCTTTATTTCTTTTTCTTGCCTTATTGCTCTAGCTAGGACTTTTAAAGAACCAACTTTTGGTTTTGACGGTTCTATTTTTTTTCTATTCTCTATTTCATTTATTTCTGCTCTGATCTTCATTATTTCCTTTCTTCTGGCGGCTATGGGCTTCTTTTGCTGTTCTCTTTCTATTTGTTCAAGTTGTGGAGATAATGCTTTGATTTTGCTGATTTCTTCTTTTTTGATGTGTGCATCTATGGCTATAAATTGACCTCTGAGGACCGCCTTTGCTGTGTCCCAATCGTTTTGTATGACATTTTTTCATACTTGTTTGATTCTAGGAATTTTTTAATTACATTTTTGATTTCTTCTATTACCCTGTGGTTTTTAAGGAGGATGTTTGTTATTCATTTTCCATGTAATTGATTTTTTTCCTTGCTCTTCCTGTTGTTAATTTCTGCTTTGATACTGTTGTGATCAGAGAAGATACTTTGTAGTATCTCAATGGTTTGGATTTTGTTGATTGTTGCTTTGTGGCCTAAGATGTGGTCTATTCTGGGGAATGTTCCATGTGTGTTGGAAAAGAATGTATACTTTGCAGCTTTTGGGTGGAGTGTTCTATATGTGTCTGTGAGTTCAGGTTGGCTGACTGTGGGCTTTAGATCTTCTGTATCTTTGTTGAGTTTCTTTCTAGACATTCTGTCCTTTACCAGGAGTGGTGTGTTGAAGACTCCTACTATTATTGTGAAACTCACTTTCTCTTTTCAGTGCTGTTAGTGTTTGTTTTATGTATTTTGGAGCCCTATCTTTGGGCGTGTAGATATTTATTGTGGTATGTCTTTACGGTGGATCATCCCTTTAATCATGATATAATGCCTTTCTTTGTCTTTCATGGTGGATTTTTTAAATTCTATTTTATCTGAGATTAATATTGCCACTACTGTATTTTTTGATACCTGTTTGCTTCATCCATTTTTTCCATCTTTTAATTTTTAATAAATTTATGTCTTTGTTTCTAAGGCATGTCTCTTGTAGACAGCATATTGGTGGATCCTGTTTTTTAATCCATTCTGTCACTGTCTTTTTATGAATGCATTAAGGCCATTTAGGTTCAGTGTAATTATTGTCAGGTATGAGTTTATTGCTGTCATTTTGTAGTGCCTTTTTTGTGGTGCTGATGTTTTCTTTGCTCCTCTTACTCTGAGGTGCTGAATTCCTTTTGTTTGTGTGTGTGTGTGTGTTTTGGTAGATTTTGTGTTTATTGAGACTGTTTGTTTTTCTTCTTTATTTCAATGAGTAGGCTTGTTAGCTTTCTTTGTTGTTACCTTAAAATTTATCCTTATCTTCCTAAGTTTGATTTGTTACTTGATGTGGCCTTGCCTTCCTCTCCATTTGAAAGTTCTACACCTACACATTTTATTCCCTTTTTTATTGTTCTGATGTTGTTGTCATTTACAGATTAACCTCTCTGCTTCCCTGTTGTAAATCTTTTACCTTTGATTAATCCTTGAGAGTTCATTACATAGGTTGGTATCTGGCTGATACAGTCTTGAGTTCTAGATTCAGGCTGTCATCTGATGTTTGTTCTCAAACTGAGAGAATCCCTTTAATAATTCTTGTAAGTTTGGTTTTGTTTTTACATATTCCCTTAATTTCTGTTTATCTGGAAATGTCCTAATTTCACCATCATATCTGAGAGAGAGTTCTGAAGGATTATTCTTGGTTGGTAATTTTTTTTTTCAAGGTTTTATATATGTCATCCCTTGCATTCTTGCCTGCATCGTTTCTGCTGAGTAATCAGAGCTTGGTTTTATTTTTTCCCTTCTGTATGTGACTTTTTGTTTTTCTCGAGCTGCTCTCAGGAGTCTTTCTTTGTCTTTGGTTTTACCGAGTGTGATTATGATATATCTTGGTGGTTTTCTTTTGGTTTCTATCCTGTAGCGGTTTGTTGAGCTTCTTGGATGGCCAGCTTTTCATCTTTCATGATATTAGGGAAGTTTTCTGTCAGCAGTTCTTCAGTGATACCAGGTTCTCTGTCTCCTGCTGGGAGCTTCATGAAGTTGCTTTCCTGTACTCTCTGTCTGCCAATCTCAGTGGCTGAGGAGTCCAAGATGGTGAATTTGTGCTGTAGGTTTTTTTTTTCAGTATACAATGCTTTTTCTTGTAATTAAAAATACTTACTCTTAAACATTCTTAATATCTTATAATACTACCACATATGACTACACACACACACATCAGTTCCAATAATTGAGCATCTGCTATATGCCAGGCACTGAGAATACAATGATTAAGGGGATATGTTCCTTTTTTCAGATAAACATGGTATAATCATCTTGGAGAAGATGGACTGATAACCCAATATTGCAAACTATTTTGATACATGTCTCAGTGCAGGTGTGCAGTGGGCACCTTGGGAATAGAAAGGAAGAAACACTTAACCCTAGAGATTAAGAAAGTTTAGAGATGGAGAATGAATGAATGAATTCTATACTAGCTTGCTTCTTTATGTGTCTCTTCTAGTTTATAGTGGAACTATCATTTCAGTTTTACTGGATCTTTAGGACTTTCTGAAAATATGTTTGGTAGAACTGCTGATTATCCTTGGGCATTTATTGAATTGTGTCCTCCCAAAACATGTGTCAACTTGGTTAGGCCATGATTCCCAGTATTGTGTGGTTGTCCTCCATTTTGTGATTGTAATTTTATGTTCAGAGGATTAGGATGGGATTGTAACATCACCCTTACTCAGGCCACCTCCCTGAACCAAGGTAAACGGATTTTCCCTGGGGTGTGGCCAGCACCACCTTTTATCTCTTAAGGGATAAAAGGAAAGGGAAGCAAACAGAAAATTGGAAGAAAGCAGCACTGGGAGCAGAGTGCATCCTTTGGACCCAGGGTCCCTGTGCCTGAGAAGATCCTTGACCATGGGAAGATTAAGGACAAGACCCTTCCTCCAGAGCTGACAGAAAGAGAAAGCCCTCCCCTGGAGCTGATGCCTTGAATTTAAACTTTTAGCCTACTTTACTGTGAGGAAATAAATTTCTCTTTGTTAAAGCCATCCACTTCCGGTATTTCTGTTATAGCAGCACTAGATGACTAAGACAAATGAAATTTAAAATAACAGTGGTATCAGACTTCAAA